>NW_021477203.1:0-265 GCF_001605985.2 Dendrobium catenatum | reverse complement strand
ACTCAAAATTACTTGCGTCATTATTAGGCTTAGAATCGGGGTTGTTGTCAGTGGTGTCCGGCCACTTTACTTTCTACAAAACTCTGGTTTGTAATAAGCAAGGCAACTTTGCCTATGGACATTTATTAATTAGCTAATATTTGATGTGATGAGTTGATTGCCCTTAGGATTGCTTACTTTTCCTAGTTTTTTGGCGATTGTGTGTCGCTTTTGTTTTTGCTTGGGTACGTGAGACTCGTAAGGGTGTGAAAGTTTTATACTCATA
>NW_021477202.1:0-444 GCF_001605985.2 Dendrobium catenatum | reverse complement strand
GCCGGAGTTCCGCCGGACCACCACTTAAGGGCCTAAGCTCCGTCGGACCACCGCCTAACTTTATTGGTCCGCCGGACCACCATTGAAGCCCGCGCCTCCGTCGCATCACCGTCTGACGTCGTTGCTCTGTCGCCACCATGTTATTCATGTTTGCGAATCGTTTGGTAAACCAAATTGTGGTTTGAACCCTCCAACAGTGCTTCAGACCTTTGATTTGGACCCATTTAGACTCGGATTAAGTCGAATTTGTTGTTGTTGGGTTTGTATTTCTGAGACGTTCAATTCGACTATAAGTTTGCTAAAATCGGAGTTCAGCTGGTCCCAATTTGATTTTGCCTTGAGATTCGTGCCTGATCAAGATAATTTTTTGAAGACATAAAAAACTATAACAATTAAATATTTTTTTGCAATATATATTTTAAATTTTTATTTAAATTAAATAAA
>NW_021477201.1:0-420 GCF_001605985.2 Dendrobium catenatum | reverse complement strand
CCCTATTTCTGATTGGAAAAGCATGAGGCGAGAACTTAAGTTAAAATATCTCCCTCTCCCACCACCCACTCACCTTACCCCAACACCCAGTAATCTTCATCTAGAACACCATCCTTCCTCTTTTGTTGGGACAAACCGTGGACATCACTGTGGTCAAGACCACCCATACCTTAGTGACATCAGGGTTGCTGCCCCACCCTATAGGTCCTCACCTAGCCTTGATGGCCAACCCTCTATTGGGTCTTCTGTTAGATCGGTCCCATGTGACTCCCCACTTGGGTCGACTCCTAGCCATCCCAGTCAGAAAATGTCCCTTGAACCTAAAATTGAGTGCATCCATTTCGTGGATACTAATGATATCATTGATGACGAGGATTTTTTTTATGATGAAACTGAATTGATTGAATTAGACACTGATGT
>NW_021477200.1:0-992 GCF_001605985.2 Dendrobium catenatum | reverse complement strand
AATAAAAACTATAACAGTCAAATTATAATAAAAAAAAAATAAACTGAAATTTGCATGCATAAAAAATAAAGACTTTGATTTTTATCGTCGAATTAGTAAAATCAGAGTTAGAGAGACTTTAAAAAATGAAGTGTGAAAAAGCTATTAAACTTGATAATGTTCCCATAGAGGTGTGAAATGCTATGGAGATGAACTTTTTTTCTAACGAAACTTTTCAATATTATTTTGAAGACAAAATATATGTCAGATGAGTGGAGAAAGAGTGGGTTGATTCCTATTTTTAAGAATAAAGGTGAAGCACAATGTCATGCATAATAGTGTGGGCACGGAAATCAGCCACCCGTTGAAGCCAACGAGCCATGGCATGTGAAAACAAAACAAATCTTGGGATTCCAAAAGCCATTTTGGAATCCCAAGAGACAACTCTAATTTAAGATAAAACAATAAATAAAAAAGCTACATAAATATGACAATTAATGAACTAAAACCTAGCTAATAATGAGCTAACCTTTAGTTCAATAAATGAACTAAAAACAAGCTCATAAATGAGCTAAATTCTAGCTCAAAATTTATTGAGCTTGTAGACTCAAGGGAAGCCAAAAATTAATTTATTTTGGACATGAGTTGGCCCTCCTTTGTCTACATCAGACTCCCCTTCTTACGAACTCATCTCCCGATGAGTTAACATATGTTTTGACTACTAAGATTAAAATGACAACATGACTCAAAACTAACATAAAACTAAGACTCACACAAAACTTACAAGACATCAAGACATACAACTTGACTTGACAAAACAAAACTTGACAATCAAAATAAATTTTGACGACTACAACTTGACAAATCACAAACCTAGGGCTTCCTAACTTGCTCTGATACCAAAATGATGCGATCAAAAAATATAGGGGACCCTATATTTTTTATCACAAAGAGAATAAAAGGAAATAATACTACGACGACGACGACCCGCTAAAGACTAGTAAGAGAGAGAA
>NW_021477199.1:0-297 GCF_001605985.2 Dendrobium catenatum | reverse complement strand
CACCCACCCTCCCTCTCTCTCTCTTGAACTCCCTTGCTCTTTCTTGCTCTCTCTCTCTCTCTCTCTCTGAATCTCACTCTCTCCCTCTCTCTCTCCCTCTCTCTATCCCTTACTCTCTCTCTCTTTATCTATATATCTCTCTCTCCCTTTCTCCCTCTCGCTCTCTTGCTCTCTCTCTTGCTCTCTCTCTCTCTTGCTCTCTCTCTCTCGCTC
This sequence comes from Dendrobium catenatum, assembly GCF_001605985.2. NCBI lineage: Eukaryota > Viridiplantae > Streptophyta > Magnoliopsida > Asparagales > Orchidaceae > Dendrobium > Dendrobium catenatum. Next base: position 84 of record NW_021477199.1, on the reverse strand, counting down.
TCTCTCTCTCTCCCCTCTCTCTCTCCCACTCTGTCTCTCTCTCTCCCTCTCTCTCTCTATCTCTCTCTTTCCCTCTCCCTCTCT
>NW_021477198.1:0-278 GCF_001605985.2 Dendrobium catenatum | reverse complement strand
TCTATATAATAGTTTAAATGAACACTATTTATATTTCATAGATTGGAAAAACAAATAATTACCATCCAACTTAGGTCATTTAAAGTATTGCTTTAATTTGAAATTATAAGTTATATAATTATTTATTAACTTTGAAATAAAGATGAATAATTAGAATTAATGATTCGATATGAGTATATTAAAATTTGAAATCATAAGCAATCCAAATTTGGAATGGGGTAATCTTATTGAATCCTTATATAAAACTCATGAAGATCATAAAAAGAGCTCGAAGCAAA
>NW_021477197.1:0-238 GCF_001605985.2 Dendrobium catenatum | reverse complement strand
TAGGCTTATATCTGAGGTTGCAAAGATAAGCCAGTGTATAGATATGATCAAATTTTAGCATATGGTTAATTTTGATCAAATTTTAATGACCTTATAGTGATATAGATATGATCAAAATTAACCATCTGCTAAAAATATAGATGTGATAAAATTTGATCATTTTATAATGATAAAATTGTATGATGAATAATCAATAACATTAAATTTTTTTATCTAATGTATTATAATTATTACGATT
>NW_021477196.1:0-599 GCF_001605985.2 Dendrobium catenatum | reverse complement strand
CCTTGGCTATTCTCTCAAAAGGCACGAAGATCAAACAACAAAAAGATTGGATATCAGTCTAATTTCGACTATATATACAAAAGACAAGAAAAACCGCCCAAAAACTGCAAGTTTTCAATTCTATACGCAGTAGATCGTCTTGTACGATCGTGGATCATCCTGGACGATATTACTTAAAAGCCTTGAAATGAACCTGTTTGTATATGTGTACGAAATGTTTTCGTACATGATGATCGTCCCATACGAACAAAGTTTGTCGGATACGAACGGTTATTACAAGGTCGGTTCCAAAAAACTGCAAAAATACCGTCCTAAGTCAGTTGTATCGTCTGGACGAAAATTGGTTCACCCGGACGAAATTCTTAAAGAGACCAGATCATCCTGGATGATATTTAATTTCGTTTGGACGAAAGTCTTACAGAGAGCAAATCGTCATGTACGATAATTTAATTTCATTTGGACGAATATTTTACACAGACCAGATCATTTTGGATGATATTTAATTTTGTCTCGATGAAAATCTTACAGAGAGAAAATCGTCATGTACAATAATTTAATTTCATCTGGATGAAAATTTTACAGAGAACAAATCGTCCCGG
>NW_021477195.1:0-374 GCF_001605985.2 Dendrobium catenatum | reverse complement strand
GCTTTAATTTAGAGATTAATTTTGTTCTTTTGGCACCTCCCTGCTACTCTGGTTGCTCTATTTCTTGTTGAATGAGCGTCAATTAGTTTTCAAAGCATTTTAATCTTATGAATGTGAGAAGATCTCATAAATTTCAACACCCATATGAATTAAAACGTGAAGAGGTCGAAATGAATGAAAGTGACGGTGTGTACTGCATTCTTGCTTGTTCTTCCTTTTCCAGCTACGATGATTTTTTAAATATTGTTTTAAACTTGTTTTATGGCTGATGAGGACTATGTCACTGCACATTTTGGGGATCTTGCTAGTTCTTCCTTTTCCATAGCATTTTATTTTTTGGCAGAAATTTTTTTTTTTTGGGGGAGGGGCGGAGA
>NW_021477194.1:0-355 GCF_001605985.2 Dendrobium catenatum | reverse complement strand
ACTCGCCCCAAATAGTCTCTAAGTTCAATATTTCCATTTTTGGCAGTTCTTTCCTCAGATGCGGGTGTTGCTGTGGAATGAGGATGAGAAAAGTAAGGTAGAAGCGAAGGAGAAACTCTTTACCGCACTGCTGCTGTTAGAGGAGGCTTTCGTTAAGTGCAGTAAGGGGAAATGCTTCTTCGGCGGCGACACCATTAACTTGGTCGACATCGCCCTCGGTTCCTGCATTAATTGGCTAAAAGCTCTCGAAATTATGACGGGTATAAACTTTCTAGATAAGACGAAGACTCCGCGGTTGGTTGAGTGGGCGGAATGCTTCTGCTCCTTCGAGACCGTGAAGAAAGTGCTTCCAGAA
>NW_021477193.1:0-250 GCF_001605985.2 Dendrobium catenatum | reverse complement strand
GAAGAATTTGACTTATACGGAAGAACCCGAAAGAATACTAGATTTTGATAGTAAACAGCTCAGAGATCGTCAGATTCCATATGTTAAAGTAAAATGAAAATACAGACCAGAAAAAAGGCAACATGGGAGAGAGAAGAAGATATTAAATTTAAGTTTCCTCAACTATTTGACAACAAAGGCATTGAATTTCGAGGACGAAATTTTACAAAAAGGAGGGGTGAATTATAAGGCTCTCAAATATATTTAAAAT
>NW_021477192.1:0-669 GCF_001605985.2 Dendrobium catenatum | reverse complement strand
AGACTAACTCTAACATGACGTCAACACCAAGATTTATATATATATTATCATAGGTCTCCTGTTCTCAAAGAAGAATGATGAGATATATGATAAATAATCTCTTAAAAATAGCTCTATGCCTGAAGTCTATCTAAACTTTCACCATGAAACTCATTCTTTATTGTATGTCAATTAAAATGTGTCAATACCTTTTATAATTATGAGAAAGGCATCATTTGCAACTGATAAAATATGCAAATTGTATCATTCAAGCTAAGATAGGTCACATAATTTTAACACTTACAGTGTTTTACACGTAAAACTCTAGTGTGTCTTATAGCCTTTTTCTATCTATGTATATGAGGGATAACCAAACATAACTAAGTCATTAAGCTCTAACTTTCTATTGCTGCGAATTATATGTGTCTTATAGCCTTTCTATTGCATACAATATTAGATTTTTTGTCCTTCAAATTTGCGGTTAACTCATTAACAATTTCTTATTTGAAATTCTAATTTCACCCAAACTATTCAAATGACATTAAATATTCATACTATTCTAATAAGCCAATACATCAAATTATATTTTGTTTATGAACTTTTATCTTATTTATATTGTGCATAAATAGAATAGTTGTTTGTTTACTAAAAACAATGTAGAAGCAAACATTTAATAATATTGTGTTGCTT
>NW_021477191.1:0-288 GCF_001605985.2 Dendrobium catenatum | reverse complement strand
AAAATTTATAATCATGCTTAGTCTCAAAATTTACCCTACTCGAAATTGAATTTTAAGTTTTCTGTCCCTTTCATATATAATTTGAGGGTATGTCTGAGACCATTTTCTTTCTATTTTATTTTTTTGAATTGTAATCAAAGTTTTTTATTTGGCTTTAAATTTTTATTCATTTTATGAAATTTTTGTATTAGGATGTTGCTTTAGGCTTCGTTTGATTCGGTTTATGCTTATATAAAAAGGAGTTTTAAAAAAGGAGATTGAGAAAAAACCGTTCAATAAAATGGAGTT
>NW_021477190.1:0-351 GCF_001605985.2 Dendrobium catenatum | reverse complement strand
CTATTATTCATTTCCATTAATACCAAAAAGAGGAAATAGAAACTTAAAAAAAATTAAATATGTTTTATTAATAATTAGTGAGAATCCAATGAAATTAAATTTTTTGTCATAAAATTAATATGTTCATAAATAATTAAAAGCCAAAATGCATTTATTATACTCATCCTCACATATATGAGATTTATTTTTTTCAATATATTAAATAGTCTGCATTATTAACTGAATAAGGATAACTTGCATATAACGACATACAATAATAAACTTTTATCACACTATGGGATCGGCTACTTTAATTAGCTTTTTTAATTATGGTCTATTAAGAGTTAAGTTCCCTTTAAATCCAACAAAAAA
>NW_021477189.1:0-1877 GCF_001605985.2 Dendrobium catenatum | reverse complement strand
CACTCGGGGTGCCACTCTCTTAACTACTAGTCTAGTAATAATGAGAGGGGGAGATAATCTAAGATTGTTTCAGATAGTGATACCGTTGAAATCTAACTTTCAACGGGGTCCTATCACGATAAATCTTTTGATTACAATAATACCGTGCTTTCTAGGGATGTTGCAGACCCTATAATAGTCTCTACCTTAAAAGATATTATAGGAATTCAATTCCATGTTGACTAGGGTCTTGCCACCTAGACTTACAACTTCTTAAGGGAATTTTCCAATTTCTCAAGTGTACTAGTTTCAAATTTTCAAGATAGTTGATTCCTTTTTTTAATGAAAATTGACCTCTATCTTAAGTCTTAAGCAAGAGAGAGTTGCAGGTTATTCCGTCAAATGTTTGAATACCCCTCCCTCCCACCGCTTTTGTGGGTTGATTTAACTTTTGAATTAAAATCTACCTCAAACTTAAGTTGAATCAAGAAATGAAAATTTTATCAATCATCTAGCAATCTTCTATCTTCATAGGCGATTCTCGCACGTCTAGAATCTATTCAATGATTTCTAAAAGTCAAGTAGATACTTTTTTAAAAAAAATTTGGGTGTGTTTTGAGGATTATTTTTCCTTGTATAAGAGAACGAATTTTTTTTCTCTAATACTTGAGATATAATCCCAACATTCAAAATAAAAAAAAAATCAATCAATTTAAGGTATTTGAAGAAAGTGGAGCCTCTTCTCCAATTCAATTTAAATCAAGTCCAGGCTTGAATGCACTAAAAATTAAAAGATGCGCAAATGCGCCAAGAATCAAGAAATGCACAAAGTGCACCGAAAGTCAAAATATACGCAAACTGCATCACCAGAAAAAGAGAAGAAGAGTAAGAGGCCTTCCTTCTTTTGAATCCTTAAATCTCAAAATAAAGCCCGATCAACTTTAAATACTTGACTTAGAAAATCTTGAATTCAGATTCTTCAACATGCATGAATTCTTTATCAGATAAAAGAATATATGCAAGAGAACTGAAAATATTGAATTTCTCTCTTCAACTTAAACACTTTGAAATCAATTTTAATTCGAAATTTATACAAGGGAGACCCCAGTTTAGTTTCTACGAAACTTGGTCTGGGTCAACAAAACTGAAATTCTCTCAAATTAGTCGGAGTCGACTCTTCTCACTCTAAAAGCTGAATTTGTTCCCACATGTCGTTCCGACAGGGTCCAAATAGCTAGAGAAAATTTCTTAATAGAAAGATCAAATCTTCTACTCCTGAAAAGAATTGAAATCATGTCCTTGAGAAATGTGTAAGTCCTTGCATATAGGCATTTTTTCCTTTGAAGCATTTTCAACAAAATTACACTCTATACTGGGTCCAAGATCGAACCCCATTAGAGGAGTATTTTGTAATGCTGGGAATTGCCATTTAAATTCAAACCACGACTGAGCAGAGTGCCCGACTCCAATTTCAAGAGCTCGAGGCCTTACAAAGCTTTTGTCTTTAAGGCTTAATAAAACTCAGAATCGTACAAAGGTTGACTGGTTGAAGCTCGTGATAAGATAGAGCAACTTTGAACCTTCCAAGGATGAGACTTGGTCTAGGTTCTTTGGATGCATATCTTAGCCTACTGAGAAATTGGTGGAGTTTGAGCTAACTTAAAACTATCCTCTTGTCGTAGGGATGATCTTTGACAAAATTTCAAACATTAACTGATTAATCCTGAAGGATGCCACCTAACATTTATGAATGTCGGGGCGGCTCTTCAGGAAGTACCATGCCAAATGAGTGTCAAAATTAAATTAAATTAAGAACTCTTAAAACTTAAATTCACCAAAATCAAATCAATCTTTCAAAAACCATTCAATTTCAAAATCTTCCAAATTCAAATCTCTAT
>NW_021477188.1:0-1729 GCF_001605985.2 Dendrobium catenatum | reverse complement strand
GTACTGTTTTATATAATACAGTAATGTGATGTTTGCTTTGTCATTGCACTGTCTCTTATGTCTCTTCTATTTTGAGCTTTCTCTTATGATTCGAGAAATATACAACTCATGTTGTATCTCAATCAATAGACGACTAATTCCAGGGGGACCTAGTCCGACCTCTTCCACACATGTTAAAATCATCAAGCAAATGCTTTGATTAACAACCTCAAATAGGTCAGAGTATCCCAAAGCGAATATCTCTCGCATTCGTGCAGATTAGAAAGACTTCATCAACATTTAAGTTAACATATATAAAGAAGAAAATTGTCTTTTTTATAAGTCCACGAACATCAAGTGCATCATCCAAAAATAGCAACACAGGAACAGCATGAACATACGAACAATCATCGCAACAAAAGCAAAAGCAATACGGAAAGCATCAAAACAGTTCTACAGAATCTCAAGATCATCATCATCGTCCTCTTCCAACGCGAAGATCTTTTGCAAATAACTCTCCAATTCTTCGCCGCCAGAATCTAGAGAAGGATCACCAGAAGCTTGGCTTAGGGTCAACCCCTCGATATCCCCTCCGTTCCTGCGTTTCACAGCACGAACGCCCTTCATAAAGCCTGTAATGAAGCCATCCTGCATAAGCTTCGCTTCTAAGGCCTTCACCTCTACGTCATAAAAATAATCGCGAGCTTCCTTGACTTGATCCTCGATAAAAATCTTAAAAGCATAAGATTTTTGAACTCCTCTACGGCTGCAGATGGTGACAGTTGAGCTACCGTCTCTGACAACTTGTTCAGGAGCTTATTCTCAACCTCGAGGGTTCGCATATTTTTTAGTTGTTGGTTGTTTGTTGCCTCCGCCTCCACCAACTGAATATGCAAACGATTCATCCGCTCATTTTGGGAAGAGGCTGAAGCAATCTTGTTCGCTAATTCTGTTCTGCATTGATCGAGTTGACTCTCCACCGTCTCCATTTCCTTCACTCTGCCGTCGTATTTCTTCTTGTATTCTCCCTGGAGGTATTTGACCTTCACGAACTCGTCATTCCAATCATCCAAGATTTTGTTCAACTCAAGATACTGTTCAAAAAAGAATCAATAAGTAAAAAGTATATCCTCTAAATTAGACGCAAATACAATGGAAATAGAGGAAATGTAAACCCACCAACTCTTCGACTCGCCAACGACCGATACACTTATGTTTCAGAACATCCTCTGGAATGTATATCCTGGATGGAGAAAATCGAGGGCCCTTACCGGCGACTGCAAAAACTTCGTTCGACTTCTTCTTAGGCGTATGTGAATTTCCCTCGCCCTCGGGTCGCCTAGATTGAGTTATTTGGACTTCCGAGGCTTTTGTGGATATCTTCAATTTCTGTGCGTATGACCTCCCTGCATGAGTGGATAGTCCCACTTTAAATAAATATTCCTCATCCAAGCATTTGTTAAAAGAGCGCATCTCGTAACGAAGAGCTTCGGTATTAGGAAGCCTCAACCGTCAGAAAGCCGTGGGGGAAAGAAGAAAAATCCCGTAACTCCTGCACGCGAGGAGGGGCGCTAATATGAGCAGGGGACGTTTCTTGCTCGCAAATAGCGGAAGCCTCAACCGGCAGAAAGCCGTGGGGGAAAGAAGAGAAATCTCGTAACTCTTGCGCGCGAAGAGGGCGCTAATTCGAGCAGGGGAAGTTTCCCGCTCGCAAATAGCAGAGGCCTCAGCCGCCAGAGAGCCAGAGGGA
>NW_021477187.1:0-1328 GCF_001605985.2 Dendrobium catenatum | reverse complement strand
TGCATCACCTTTATTCTTAAAAATAGGAATTAACACAATCATTCTCATGTAATCTGGCATCTTTTTAGTCTTCAAAACAATATTAAAAAGTTTAGTAAGCCATGAAATTGCTTCATCTCCTAAGGATTTCCGCATCTTTATTGGAATATCATTAGGTCCAACAGCTTTTCCACACTTCATTTTCTTCAAAGCCTCACTAACTTTGGTTTTATTTATACGCTGATAAAGTCACTAAAGTCAATCGTATTTTCACATTCTTCATTAAAAAGTTTAGCAAAATATCTCATCCACCTTTGTTGAATATTATATTCTAAGAAATGTATTTATTGATCTTCATCCTTAATACACTTCACTTGAATTAAATCCTTACTACTCATATCTCTTTATTTGGATAATTTATACATATATCTTTATATGATTAAAAGATAAGTTCTTTGCATCACAAATTACGTTATTAGATTTCTTACGAGCCTCTTTATAGCTTTCCCAATTATCAAAATTTTTACATATAAACCAATTTTTATAACAAAACTTCTTATTTTTTTTATCTTTTCTTGCACATTTAGATTCCACCACCAACTATTTTTACTATTAGGAGCTTTTCCCTTCAAAACTCCAAGTACATCTTTTGCAATATTCTTAATATAAGTAGCAACTTTTTCTCACATAATATTAGCATCCTCATGCATAGACAAAATCTTAAGATCTAAAGTCTTACTCTCAAAAATACTTTTGTTAATCTTAGAAAATTATTTTACTTTATTTTTTATTTTTTTCCTCTTTATCTTAAAGTCCAAAAATAATAATCGATGTTGGGTACATAAATTTTCACTCGAAATAACTTTACAATCTTTGCAATAGAACGATCTAATTTTTTTATAAAAAAATAATAAATCTTTGTTTTACTATATCCATTTTTATAAGTGATAAGATGCTCGTCTCTTTTCTTAAATAAGGTATTAACTATTAAGAAATCATAAGATAAAGAAAAATCTAATATACTCTTACCACATTCATTTGTCGTTCCAAACCCATGGCCACCATGGATGTTTTTAAAATCATCCACCTCTCTGCCAACATGTCCATTTAAATCTCCTCAAATAAAAACTCTTTCTACAAGAGGTATCTTTTGTATTAATTCTTCTAAGTCATTTCAAAAATTTAATTTTGAACTCATATCCAAACTTACATGAGGAGCATAAGCACTTATAATATTAACAATCTTAACATCAACAATAATCTTTAAAATTATAATTTTATCTTCAATTCTGTTAATTTTTATAATATTATTCTTCAAACTCTTATCTATAATCACACCTACACCATTT
>NW_021477186.1:0-203 GCF_001605985.2 Dendrobium catenatum | reverse complement strand
GGAGTCGTTTCAATTTATCAATATCTTCTTTATTGAATTCTCCAAGACTGGACTGAGCTTCTGGCTTACTTGTAGTGTTGTTGGCATGTGATGTACCCATTGTTTCACCCTTTTGATTCCACTCTTTGTTTGGGGGTTTTCCATGTATCTTCCAGCATGTTTCTTTTGTGTCTTGACTTTTTGTAATAGCTGCACCAAAGTGA
>NW_021477185.1:0-464 GCF_001605985.2 Dendrobium catenatum | reverse complement strand
TTAGCATTGAGACAATTGTAATAGGCCTAACAACCTATACAGACTCACACCATTGGCTCTTAGATTTTATTTCAAATATTTTATTTTTAGTGAGCGTTTGGTTTTTAAGGATTTGTATGTTTTTTTAAATAAATGCGTAGACCCCGTTGTGAGTTTTCTCTAAAATAATAATAATAATAATAATACTTGACTGTTATGACCTTACCACTATTGCCACTCCTTACTACATCTCCACTGCTTAGCACCATATCACATAAAGTCAAAATTGTGTCCCCTATTTTATAATCCTTTATTTTCCAATTCAGTGGAGAGGCAGACTTTATAACCTCTCTCATATTGTGAATTATTTCAAATGGGTTCAAGCCCCATAATTTTTTTCCTTCTCAAAATTTCAACAATAAAATTCTGATGATTAATTTCTATATTCTTTTATTAATTTGTATATATGCAGAAGAATATTTATG
>NW_021477184.1:0-4459 GCF_001605985.2 Dendrobium catenatum | reverse complement strand
CGTCGACGGTAGACTTTCCAACCGATGTCCCCATCAGACAGTTTATACGACAAACTAGAAACGAAATTATAACTGCCCAATATCCAATAAACGGCAAGTTAAAAATTACTATGGATCAAATACTGTCACAAATGAGAACGATGAATAAGTTCTGACTTACATATTATATAAAATGTTTACAATACATTGTAGTTATACTTCTCATCATTGAAAGAAGAATCAACTTAGTTTGTTTAAAGCTACAGATCCCTATCCTACTGCTGTGAAGCAAATAGCAAAAACGACAGAACAAAATCTAAGAAAAATATTGAGCTCAGCCAAGGTGGTGTGTTGACTCGCCAGAACATACTATCCACATACAGTTCTTGTTCAAATCAATTGACATCTAAATATACCTTAACACATAACAAAACCATAAAATTAAATGACAGATTAAACTAAATAGTGTGCGGTTGACAACGAATGCATATTACTGATCCTGCGACTAATCAGAGGTATATTTGAATATATTCACAAAGATTACATAGGAATGTACTGTAAATTAAAGGTAGAAATATAATAATAATAATAATCATGATCACCAACATCAGCCTTATCCGAAGCTCTATAAATCCAAATCTTTATTCATAATTGTTGACCACTATGACTCATCAGCTTTATCCCAAGCTCTATAAATCCAAATATTTTACTAATACTTGTTGCCTGATGTTTGAGTGGCTAAACTTATTTATCACAAATCATTTTGAACAATTTCTTATCAATGTTAATCCTAAGTCTAACACATCTCATTCTTGATCCCCTAACAACAATTTTATTTGCTCATCTCATGAAGCACATTATCTACCCTTGATTATACATGTCATGAAAATCCAAGTCTATTTTGCCTTTATAATATATTCCACACACACCCATTTAACATTCTTAACTTGGATATCAATAATTTTTCACTATCCAACATTCAAAATTATACAATATTGACAAACTAATCACAATTTAATAAATTTATTTTCAAGTCTCCCTACTATCACCCAAAACTCACGATGCATGCGTCCACATTTTAACTATCCAACCCTTAACTCTATAAATTATATCCTTGTCTGTATCTTTATTTTTTTGTATGATAGATCCAAAATAGTTAAATCAATTGCTTAAATGTATCACATTTATCTTTTAATACAATTGAATAATACTTGTTAATATCATACTAACTAAAATTATTACATAATATATTATCAACTTTTTATCATACCAATTCTAAGTCCACTATATTTTTCGCATTTCCTTGATTGTTCTAATTTTTTAGATATTTCATTAATATCTCCCCAATTAGAATTCTATCAACTACAAAAATCATACAACAAGATGGCTCATTTTTAAATATTCTTTGTGAGCACCTCCTTAATCCACATGAAAAATATGAACTCAATATTGATCCTCGATAAACTTATTAATTGGAAAATCTTCAGTAACTCCAAAACAACTAATACAAATTAGCGCCCGATCATATATATCTTTATTAAATTTGCATAAGTAATAAGCCTATAATACATTATTCATTCCCCTTAGGCATGGCTCCTAAGCTTCATTTCTTTATGATTAACACAATCTTGAACATCACCTTCACTCTAAAATACTTCTCTAATTATTTGGCATTTTGTTGGTCCTTAAAATTATATTGAAATGATTGATTACCAAATCAACACAATATCCCTCATAACTTATCAAATCTCAATAAATAGATTATCCAAACCAAAAGACTAATATTTATGCAAGCTTTCCAAAACCAACTTGCTTTCACTTTTTTTAAGATAATCTTTAATGTGCTTCAATAGTTTGTGTATTATGCTCTTCCAAAGAAAAAAAAATTCTTCCAAAAAAACTCAAAAGAAATTTCTCAAACTAGCTTTTCCATATTTAATCTAAAATTTTAACCACGATCCTTTCTTTACTTTTGAATTTGATCAAAATTTCCATATTTCTTATCACTTGCCAAAGCATTTCTATAACTCTTCTTTCCCCTGCCTTTTAAACAAGTTTATTATATAAATCCTCCAAAATTATATATTTTACTTTACTCAAAGCACTCTTTGTAAGATTTTTATTTTTCTGATAATTATTGTAAGACAAATACTATTCAACTTTTTGTCACATATTAAAAACAAATTACTTTTCTTAACAACCATTTGTATATCTCACTCCACTAAGTATAACCAGCCAACTTACCCAAATCAACTTTACATGAACTAAGAAATTCCAATTCAGCTATGTTAGCAAATCACCTGGAAAGAATGGAAATTTCATATATTTTAAGCACCACTAATCTTATCCAATGACAATAATTTGTTTTCAGTTTATATTAGATTGATAGGCAGTCATAATGCTCAAACTATAATCTGCACTTGAAAACTACTACAAACTATAATCTGAATCCAATTTGCTGTAAACTTGACTATATTCATAAATCTTACATATCTTAAAAATGTAGTAGTGATATATGAGCATTTAAGCAAAAAAGCAGGAACATAAAATATATATTTATATGATTCCAGCCTTCCATGATTATAATATATTTAATATTAAAGAGAAACATAACCAAGCAGAAAGCCACATGAACTTCATGGGGAAAACTTTTGGCAAATGAATAACAGACAGTTCATCAGACAATCAAAAGATGAAATTAAAACCATATTGAAGGGTAAAAATTACTATGTAGCAGAAACTATGTAATTCAATTTTTATTAAGTCATAAAAATCAGATCCTTGAATAAATTCAGCAAATATTCACAATACTATATAAAATGTTTAACGTGACATGACAATTTTCTTTCTCATCATTCAACGAATTGTTAAAAAATAATCATTCCAGGTTGTTTAAAGCAATTTTTCCTTATCCTTCCTCCTGCTGCTAAGAACTTAGCAAAAACAATGCCTTGAACAAGAAAATAATAAATAAATGAGTTGAGCACAACCTATTAAGAAGGGAAAGGTTGGCTCTCCAAAACCTGCCATTAATATTCACTTGATATCTAAATACTGATGGGGACATCAGCAGCGATTTCGACACATGTACCTTCAGGAGATGCCGGAGATCGACAAACACGATCATGATCTGTATTTTCATCATTTTATGCAGTAGTTTATTTTTATTTTATGTTTTTCCGTTTTTGCCCTCATGGGTTTTTGGTAGCTATTGTAGCCCAAGGGGCATTTTAGTCTTTTGCTTCTTTGTCATTTTGAGGCCTACTCAATGCCCTTTTCTCATGTAATAGTTAGTTTTTGATGAAATGAAAAGTTTACTTAGTGTTCTCTTTGTGAGTGCATCTCTCTCTCTCAAATCTCTTTGTGAGTTCTAGACCTTCTTCTCCATTATCTATCAATCGGTGTGGAAAATTAAGGTGAATCCGTCCGTGAATTTTGTGCCTAAGCTCCCTCCTCCCCGACCCTCCCCACCCAACAATACCGCCACCCATCCCTGTCAAACCACCGGACAGCAGCAGTCCAGCCACCCGCCATCCTGCAGAAGCCCTCCCGCCGGCCAATCCTCCATCCAACCACCCGCCGGCCACCACCAGCCCTCCCTCCGCCGGCCACCATGGATCCATACCGCCGGCCCCCCTTTGGTTTCCCCTTGCTAATTTGAATTTCATCCTTTAATGACTTTCCTAATTAATTCACTTAAATTGGGGAATTAATTAAGGGAGTTACAATTTTTGAAATTCAAATGCCCTCTTACTTTAATTTGAATTGAGGAGTTACATTGGGAAATCAAATTCTGAGAATTAAAATCAGGTTTTGATTAATCCTTAGTGGTCCCCACTTGCTTAATTTCTACCCTCTTTATTTCTCTCTACATGGCCGGCCATACATAAGAGCCCCCAATTTCCCTCACCTGCTATTAATTACTATCCTATTAATTCCCTAATTTCTCTTGAAATCACTGCTCCCTCATGGAATTACTGTAACGTCTCAATTAATTTCCCTCCGCCTAAGGGAATTCAACTTGAGATTGAACGTTGGTCTTTCAAGCCCCACTTCTCTCCATTGGAATTTAATTTCAGAAATCTGAAATTTCTTTGGGCTTTTCTTCCTACCCGAACTCTTCCCATCTGGATGTGACTTGTTTGTCTCCAACCAAGTCCCTCCTCTTCCAACGTCAGCTAGCTGACATTGTTTCAAAGTGACATCACACCATACAAGTTTTATGACATTACAAATGCCATACAGTGAATTGGAGAGGTCACCATTGCAACCCACTGTCCACTAGTATCAAATTCAGCAAGCATAATTATCTGGGATGACGTCGTAGCTGCTGTCCAACAATTCTGCAGCCTTCCTTGCACCCCACCCTCACCCGGGAAGCCCCAACCGCTGCCCAGAAGTCCATACTCCGGCCACCTAGCCAAGAACGAAGATCGTAGACTCCTTCCTCGGAGTGACCTCAGTTCTAATGTGGAGACTC
>NW_021477183.1:0-242 GCF_001605985.2 Dendrobium catenatum | reverse complement strand
AAAATACAGATTTCCTGTACCGCGCATCGAAGACATGCTGGACAAGCTCGCCGGCTCTCGTGTATTTTCTAAGCTCGATCTCCGCAGCGGTTATCATCAAATCCGTATCCGGCCCGGCGATGAGTGGAAAACGGCGTTCAAGACCAAGCAAGGATTGTTCGAGTGGCGTGTCTTGCCGTTTGGATTGTGCAACGCTCCAGCGACTTTTATGCGCTTGATGACCGAGGTACTCAAGGATCACC
>NW_021477182.1:0-700 GCF_001605985.2 Dendrobium catenatum | reverse complement strand
ATTTGCCCCTGTAGCTAGATTGGAAGCCATTAGAGTGCTATTAGCCTTTTCCTGTTATAAAAGATTTAAGCTTTATCAAATGTATGTCAATAGTGTCTTTTTGAATGGGAAAATAAAAGAGGATGTGTTTGTAGAACAACCCCAAGGTTTTGAGAGTTCCCAATTTCCAAATCATGTTTTTAAATTAAAAAAGGCTTTGTATGATTTAAAGCAGGGGCACCAAGAGCATGGTATGAGAGGCTTATCACATTTTTACTAGAAAGGGAGTTTGTTAAGGAGAGTGTAGACACCACCCTTTTTCTTAGAAAACTTGGAGATGATTTGCTCATTGTTCAGATTTATGTGGATGATATACTCTTTGAATCTCCTAATAAAAAACTTTGTGATGAGTTCTCTAAGATAATGAGTAAAGAGTATGAGATGAGTATGATGGGAGAGTTGTTCTATTTTTTGGGGTTTAGCATAAAATAATTAGATGATGAAACCTTTCTTAATCAAATAAAATACATAAAGGACATTTTAAAGAAGTATGAGATGGATAAATCTAAGCCAATTAATACTCCCATGACTTCTAGTGTTCCATTGGATAAGGACTCAAGTGGTAAGTCTACTGATCAGAAAAAGTACAGATGCATGATTGGATCTTTACTCTACTTGACTGCGAGTCGACCCGACATAATGTTTAATGTTTGCCTTTGTG
>NW_021477181.1:0-240 GCF_001605985.2 Dendrobium catenatum | reverse complement strand
CAAAATGTATTAAAAATAATAAAAAATAAAAATAGAGACAAAAATAAAATAAATAAAGTTAATGTAAACTAGAATTTCTATATTTTAATAGAAGTCAATAGTTTAAACATATATTTATCAAAATTTGATAAAAATAAACATCTTTGTTTATTTTAATATTATCAAAAATTTAATTGGTATTTTTTTAATAGATAAGCATTATAAAGAAAATTAAAGCTACAAAAAAAAATTACGATTCAA
>NW_021477180.1:0-400 GCF_001605985.2 Dendrobium catenatum | reverse complement strand
TATATCCTCTGTTAATCAGTGAGGAGATTCATCTTGCGGCTGACAATGCACGAGCAAGCTCCGTGGATGACCATCAGGTGGCTCTGTTCACATATAGAGGCAAAGGACGCAGATCTCGCGGAAGAATGCCTCCCTCTGGTAACTCGAACAAAGATCAGCCAACCAAAGAAGTGGTCTCTTGCCAAATTTGTTTAAAAAGAGGTCACAGTGCTTCAGATTGTTGGCACCGGTTAAACACGCAATACATTCCGAAACAAAACAGCAATCAACACACTGCGCTTCACGCAAACTCAACACCTGCAAATACTGAATGGTATCTTGACTCGGGTGCCTCCGCGCACATGACAAGATCGCTTGATAACCTGTCCAGTTCTATACCATACAGAGGCTCAGAAAGCAT
>NW_021477179.1:0-1738 GCF_001605985.2 Dendrobium catenatum | reverse complement strand
GTCGGACCGGAAGTTACGACAATTTGATCGGAGCAACGGGCAGGAGCTCGCTGGCTGTGTAGACAACTTTCTCCCCTTCGCACACTCCTCCGACCCCTCCGTGCGGCTCGGCTTCGCTCCTTTGGCGTCGCCCCCTTTGCCTGCAGAATCGGAAGTTACGACATTTTGTTCGGAGGCAGCTACAGGAGCTCGTTCGCCGTAAAGGTAACCTTCTCCTTCTCGCGTGCTTCCATGGCCAAATCCCGCAAATCTGCCGAACCGAGAGATTGGGGAGGAAGAGATTTTTATTATTAATTAAAATTAATTTCTTTTAATTATAATTAATAAGTAAGACAAGAAAAAGTTGAGAGGATACGTAAGGATGGTGACAGAAAAATATAGGGAAAGCGTAAATTAAGGGAAGGCGAAAAGAGGAGCGGTAAGGAGGGAGAGGGAGGAGGATGAAGAAGGAAGGAAATGAAGGAAAAGGAAGGAGGGGAACGGGGAAGGAGGGAGAAAGGAAAGAAGGGAGAAGGAATGAGTGGGAAGGAAAAAAGGAGGAGAGGAGAAGTAATAGGGGAAAGGGGAGGATGGAGAAGGAAGGAAAAGGAATGGAAACAGAAGAAATAAAAAGAAAGGGCCGGCGCGGACCGCGATCCACGGCGCCCCGCCGACAAGCGGCCAACGACGCCCCGCCGGCGCGGCAAAGGCGACAAAAGGGCCGAACGGAACCCCACGGCGGCGACGGGAGGCGGACCGGTCGGAACCACCAGAGACGCGCTGTGTGGGAGCACAGGGAGGAGGAGCCCGGCGGCGGAAGCAGGCGACGAGCGGGGAAGCCCGAACACCGCGCGGGGAGCGGGGGGGGACGGGCCGCGACGCGACAACCGAACAGCGCGACGACGGCGACGCAAGAAGGGAGGAGGGGCAAAGCCCAGGCGCAGGACGGGGCAAAAAGGACCGGAGAGAACCACCGAGACCGCGCTGGCCGCAGCCACGGAGGAGGGAAGCCCGGGGCGACGCAGACGACAGAGGGGGAGAGCCCGACACGCGCGTGGGAGCGGGGAGGAGGCACGGCAGGGGGGGGACGGCACGGCGGGGCGGGGGCGGGACGGGCGGAAGGCCCATACACGGCGGGGAGCGGGGGGAGGAAAAGGGTACCGGGCCGCGTCGCTGGTGACACGGACACCGTACCAACCACGCGGCGAGGAGCGTGGGGTAAGGCCAGCGCCCCAAGGTGGCCCCCAAAGGGGGATGGGCGGGGGGCGGCCGAAAGGGGCACGGAGAAGGGACGAAGACTGGAACAAGAAGAGAGACCGGCGGTGGGCAACAAAGGAAAACGGGACGCGCGAAAGGACAGAACGAAACGAAAGAGGGCAGGGGACGGGGAGGGAAGAGAATCAGAGAACGGGAACGAAAAGGATCGAGGACCGGGACGGTTATGAAACAGGGGATTCGGGAGACCGAAACGCGAAGGAGGGCGAAAGAGCAAACCCAAAGGTAAGGAAAGCAAGGGGAAGCAAACTCAAGCAAAAGAACGCAGAAGCAAGGGGACGGCAAGGAAGAAAGCTAGGCGGACTCAAGGCAAAACAAAGGGGCAAGGCGGGGGCAGAGAACGGCAAAGCCAAACATTGTATTGACGGGGCAGGACTGGAGGCAGGACCGGTAACAAGGAAGGACCCGGCGCGCATGCGGACTCGGCGCCGCGACAAAGGGCGACAAACACCGAGAGGGGAAAGGGGGCAAGGAAAAAGCAGGG
>NW_021477178.1:0-350 GCF_001605985.2 Dendrobium catenatum | reverse complement strand
CACATAGGTTAGTGAATCCATTTCCTGGTGTTAGGTCTTTCTCTTGCAGCATGCTAGGTCACATAGCCCGCACTTGCATAATTCACCGTAGGATACACTTAGTATGGAGACCTAAAGTGCATCCATCACATCATAGAATGCATACATCTCATTCATGCAAGCATGAGGAACCCAAACTCACTTGGGTTCCCAAATCTAATTCTTGAATGAAATTATAGGGATGCTCTCACAAAAGACCTAGTGAGAGCATGTGATACATGAATAGTGGCTGCTCATGTCACATGATTGGAGATATGAAGAAGTTCATTCTACTGGAGACCAGATTGGGAGTCAAAGTTACATTGGGAGAC
>NW_021477177.1:0-211 GCF_001605985.2 Dendrobium catenatum | reverse complement strand
AGCACAAAGAAGCAAGCAAGTACTGCATTGTCATCTTTAGAAGCTGAATATATTGCAGCTTCATCGGCAACATGTCAAGCAATTTGGATGAGAAGAATATTATAAGATTTTCATCAACCTCAATTAAAAGCGACAGACATATTTTGTGATAATAAATCCACAATCTCTATGACGAAGAATCCGGTGTTTCATGGTAGATCGAAGCACATAG
>NW_021477176.1:0-412 GCF_001605985.2 Dendrobium catenatum | reverse complement strand
AATTCGTCCAAAATGTAACGGCTTTTCGTAATCAACACAATTTACGATGTGTCCCTTTGTACATGCTTTTTGACTTGACTGATCGTACAGACGAAACAATTTTCGTCCGGACGATCAAAAAGTTAATTCGTTTTAATGTCTGTTGAAAATCGTCCCCTACAATGAAATGACGTCTGTTCGTCTGGACGAATAAAAAGTTCATACGGACGAACTTCACAATTATAACTATCTTATCCATTCAACCGCTGCATTCAATCGTTTTAACATTTTAGAGAAAAAAAAAATTTTGTCCTAGACGATCATTTGATCGTACAGACGAACTAATTAAAAACTGCTCTCAAAACGGTTAAAATTCTAGCAAACTGAATTTTGCATACATCGTCCAGTACGAAAAAAAATTTCGTCCCGGACG
>NW_021477175.1:0-293 GCF_001605985.2 Dendrobium catenatum | reverse complement strand
ATATAAATTAAAAAGAAGCATATTGGGAGGCATTCAAGTCTACCAAATGAGGAAGGGGATAGACTAATTTGTTATGCAACAACTTGGATAAAGACCACTCAGTGATGACAGTGCAAATAATTCTTAAGTTATTGCCAACTATTACGGTTTTCACTAAGAATTAAATGTAAGTGAGTAAAGAATTGATAAAAAAAAAAAATTTTGGAGTTGAACTTGATGTTATATGATACTTCTATGCAATTTCTATATTTAATATTGTTTTGATTTTATAATATTTGGATTTTAATTTTATT
>NW_021477174.1:0-294 GCF_001605985.2 Dendrobium catenatum | reverse complement strand
GTTGAGACTTTGTGTTCTGGACTTTGGTGGAAGCTGGAAAGATCATATCCCGCTGATTGAGTTTGCTTATAACAATAGTTTTCAGTCCAGTATCGGTATGGCACCGTACAAGGCTCTGTGTGGCAGGAAGTGTCGTACTCCTTTGAGTTTGACTGAGATCGGAGATAGACAGGAGCTGGGTGCCACTTTTGTTGAGAAAACTGTTAAGAAGATCATTTTGATAAAATAAATATTGAAAGCTGCTCAGGATCGACAGTAGAAGTATTATAATCAGAAGCACAGGTTTGTCGAGTT
>NW_021477173.1:0-289 GCF_001605985.2 Dendrobium catenatum | reverse complement strand
AGGGGATATTTATTTTTGGCAAGATAATTGGTTAGGTTAGGGTTCCATTGACACTTTGATTTCTTCTCATACCATCTATTCTACCAAGGTTAGTTCTTTCATTGATAGAGGTTTTTGGAATGTTAATATGTTGAGACCTCTTTTACCTGATGCTATTGTTAATCAAATTTTGAGCATTCCTTTAAATATTAATGAGAATGACCGGATCTTATTTAAAACTGCTATTAATGGTCTTTTTAGTATTAAAGAGATTTGGAATGATTTTAGGATCATTAAGGAGTCTTCTAGG
>NW_021477172.1:0-212 GCF_001605985.2 Dendrobium catenatum | reverse complement strand
GTTTTATATAGAAAGTTTTATGCGCCTGTTTTAACGAAGGGTTTTTGTGAATGTTTTATGGCGAGAGCTTTACAATAAGAAGTCTTATACAACTTTCTCGTTGGAGAGTTATATTCCTACCCCACTCCAAACGGAAGGTGAGACACTTGATTAGTGGTTATTTGGGTAGGATTTTGTGTAAAAAAAAAAAAAGAAGAAGAGATTTTGGAAGA
>NW_021477171.1:0-252 GCF_001605985.2 Dendrobium catenatum | reverse complement strand
AGACAAAAGAGGTATCAGGGAGCAGTTGTGTTACAATTATTGTCTAAGATCATTAATAGATGGAAGTAAGCCTTCTAAGTAGGGGTGTCAATTTTGGGTTTCGGGTCGGGTTCGGGTCGAACCCGAAACTGACTTGGCACTATTCGGGTCTGAGTCAACCCGACGCGTTTACAAACGGGTCAATTTTATGAACCCGAACTCGACCCACTTCAGGTTCTAGCAACCCGACCCGACCTGCTTCGGTGCAAGCTA
>NW_021477170.1:0-297 GCF_001605985.2 Dendrobium catenatum | reverse complement strand
CTTGGATGATGGTGACAATAACAACAACAAGCCTTTATCCCACTATATAGGGTCAGCTATATTAATCATTTTTCTCTATTGTGTCCTATTAAGAGTCATTTAAATCTAATAAAAAAATTATTTTTAGTACTTTCTAACAAATTTTTTTTAAATCTACCTCTACCTTTAAAATTTGATGCATGGAAGAAAAAATCATAACCTTGATGCATAATAAAGATTGGAGGTATTAAAAAGGATTTGTTTATTTGTCAGATATCTGTGATGTAAGTGAAACATTCAATTTAATCTAATGGGTTG
>NW_021477169.1:0-256 GCF_001605985.2 Dendrobium catenatum | reverse complement strand
GAAAAAATAGGCAGTCCAAGATAATCAGTAGGATTTGCCAATCATCAAAACATAAGCTATGAAATAAGGTTTGCAACAATCTCCCCCTTTTGACATATCAAAAATAAAATATGCAAAAATAAGAAAGAAAAAGAATCTCTCCTACAATTTTAAATTTTGATTCAAAGCATGAATATGATATAGCATTCCATGTGATTGATTTTCAAAGCATGTAAGTTAATGAGTTGAACAACATCAAAAATTCAAAGAATTAGAA
>NW_021477168.1:0-306 GCF_001605985.2 Dendrobium catenatum | reverse complement strand
AACCAAGAGGGGGGATGAATTGGTATTTTAAAAAATTCTTTAAAATCAAGAGAACAAATATCACAAACCAAAATCACCACAAAAAAAAACAAGTGCGAAAAAATTAAAGTGCGGAAGCAGTAAAAAGAACACAAGAGTTTATAGTGGTTCGGTCAACTTGACCTACGTCCACTCCCCGGAGCGGAGGCGCTCTCCAAGTATTGCACTACCAACGTGACTCTCCTTTAGCCCCCACAGCTAGGTGGAGAAACCCTTACAAAAACACCTCATTTTTGCCACACTCGGCAAGGCAGAGAACCCAACTCC
>NW_021477167.1:0-370 GCF_001605985.2 Dendrobium catenatum | reverse complement strand
ATTAGATGATGGAAATTTGACTTTATACGTGCGAAAAATTTTCCTTTTTTTTCCGCCGCCGGGAGATGCCGCACAAAAATACAAAATAAAATAACTAGCACAAAAAATGAATATCAACAATCTCGAAAAAAAAAAAAATACAACTCTCCTTGCCTATTGGTTGAGCTTAGGCTTCCAACTAAGAGGTTCAGAGTTCAAGTCTATGTGTATGCGTTGTGTGTATGAGTTTGCCTTAAATGACCTAAATGTCCAAAAAAAAAAAACAATCTCGAAAAAGAGACAAAAACTAACTTGCAATAAAATCTCAAATTTGTATTTAGGTTTCATTTTGAATTTTTTTTATTTATTTTTTTAAATCTCAATAACAATT
>NW_021477166.1:0-517 GCF_001605985.2 Dendrobium catenatum | reverse complement strand
TTAATATTCTCTATGTAATAAGAACATACTAAATTTCTAGTTGTGCTCCAACCAAATAATATACCATAAACTGGAAGATCACCAATAGTCCACAACAATGTAGCTCGAAGGAGAAAATATTGTTTAGTTGATTTGTCATATGTGAGATCTCCTTCCCACAATATCTTGAGGTCATCATAAAAGTTCGTTAGGGATGTTAAGCATTTAAGAACTAGCCCGAGGCTAACCAAGAGGGGGGGGGGGGGGAATTTGTATTTAAAAAGAAATCTTTAAATCAAAACTCAAACCAAACCAAAAATTTACCACAAAAAAAATTGAAGTGCGGAAAAATAAATGCGGAAATAATAAAGGAAATAACACACTCGATTTATAGTGGTTCGGTCAAACCTTGGTCTACGTCCACTCCTTGGAGGCACCATCCAAGTATTGCACTAAACTAAGTGTCTCTCCTTTAGCTCCCACAGCTAGGCGGAGAAGTCCTACAAAATCACTTCCACCTTCCCCGGTGCGGCGGAGT
>NW_021477165.1:0-262 GCF_001605985.2 Dendrobium catenatum | reverse complement strand
ATTGCCCAACACTTCAAGATAACTCAAGCAAAGAAAACAAAAAAGATGAGGAGAAACCTAAATCGAGGAAGGACAAGAAGAGAGTCCAAAAGGCGTTCTGGGCAGAATCTAATACTGACTCCTCTGAGACTGAACCAGAGGAAGAGACTACAAACCTGTGCTTAATGGGAAAAGATCATCTTGAGCAAAGTGATGAGGAAGAAGTATGTAAACCAACCTATGATAAATTGTTTGAGATTTGTGAGAAAATACATGCATCATA
>NW_021477164.1:0-264 GCF_001605985.2 Dendrobium catenatum | reverse complement strand
CTTGAGTTTGAGTTCACTTAAGTTATTCAATCAAACTCCAATTTGATCTCATTTCATTTGGATTTGGCGTGTATGGGTTTTCCCTATGTGATGGTCGCTCGCTTACCTCGTCGTAGGCGTCGCGCCGGGTTCCCTTCCCACCACGCTAGAGAAAAGCGTGTATAGGCGGTTTGCAGGCCCGACACGAACGTCGAGGTAAGAGGGCATTTTATTTATTATTATTATTATTTATCATTAGTTATGATTAATTATTAATAATAGTAA
>NW_021477163.1:0-204 GCF_001605985.2 Dendrobium catenatum | reverse complement strand
TACAATATCACCTGCCATCAAAATCTCCCCCTCATAGAAAATATCAAACATATGGACCCGCTGTGAGAATCACCTCCTCTTGAACATTGCTTAATCACGGTAGAATAGGCCAAGACTCATAGGAGCCAATACTGCATTAACAACATAATTGAAGATGAACCATCAACTTTGAAATCATTTGTTAGAGAGCGTGAAGCAAAAGGA
>NW_021477162.1:0-235 GCF_001605985.2 Dendrobium catenatum | reverse complement strand
TAAATCCCCTCTAACTTTGATTTTACTAATACACAAATAAAAATAAAAATCTATATTTTTATTTAGGATGCTAAATATTCATTGAAAAGTTATCAAAATATCTCATACACTTTAGTTGAAAATCATCTTCTAATAAAAATACTTTTTGATTTTCATCCTTAATACACTTTACTTGAACATATATTTTTTTGTCATCCTTAATATTTAATCTATTACATAAATAAATAAAATCTAA
>NW_021477161.1:0-249 GCF_001605985.2 Dendrobium catenatum | reverse complement strand
ATTATCACCTAAACGCTTCCCTCAGATGTCAGACTTACGGCTTCTATTAGAAGTGGTCGGGGTTTTAATTGGGGGTTAGGAGTTAGGTCAATTTTTACCTAAAATTTCCCCCTAAGGTCGGGCTTACGACTTTCCTACAAAAGTTGCCAGGTAGTGGGTCTTACAACCGAGTTCTTATAAACAAGGCTGCCCAAAGGTTTGAATTTGATTGTTTGAGTAGATAATAGTTGTTTGATACTAGATCACCGT
>NW_021477160.1:0-346 GCF_001605985.2 Dendrobium catenatum | reverse complement strand
CCCTTTTCCTGTAAAAACAGCTAGTAAAAGATAACTGGTAAGCTATGAGGCCCAGTAAGTTATGCAACTGAAAATAGTATTAAACTTTCATGTTAAAATTTTAAAACAATAAACATGAATGAAATTAAACTACTAGAGATACTACAAATATTTCATTTGGCATTACATTTAACTGTTATCTTATATCCATACTGAATATCAATTTTTGTCATCAAAAGATTTGGCTATTCTTTCATAAACAAATTTAATGGAGCCCAGTAAAACCTGACATTATCGCCATTGAATTCCATAGAGGTCCCTTTTGCCTCTTTAGGGGTCCCTTTTGCCCCACCTGCGATGCAGGTAT
>NW_021477159.1:0-357 GCF_001605985.2 Dendrobium catenatum | reverse complement strand
TCAAATCATCAATTCAGAAAATTAGAGGTCGTACGAGAAATCGGCGGCATAACGGTGGTATACAGAATTTACACATAAATCATAGATTCAGAACTTTACCAAATTACCACGGAACATGTAAAACAACAATATAAGACTTTCATCGTACTGAAGCAACATTTTTCAACATCCTGATAATTATTTATTCGATAAAAATCGCACAGAACTCAAAATACTCGGTAAAAACTTTACAGAAAATACTCAAATCGCATAGAAATATCATATCAGAAACATATCAAAATTTGTGCGGTAAAACTTTCGTCAATACAAAATTATACGCATTTTTCAGTAACCGAAACACAAAACTGAGCACAAAAA
>NW_021477158.1:0-320 GCF_001605985.2 Dendrobium catenatum | reverse complement strand
GGGAGGGAAACCATCAACAGTGTTTCTCCCTTTAACTAATTTAGATATGATAATCAATGGATTTAAATCTCCAAAATCTAAAAGATTAAAAAATAATCATATAGAAAACCAATCATAAAAGTAAAGCAAAAACAAAATAATCTAGAACAACAAAAAGCTAGCACACAACAAAAAATAACACAAAACTAATTAAAAAAATATTTCAAGAAATTATGAAGAAGCAAGTTTAAGCAATTATGAGCTGCGAGCCTCCATATGTCCAATTATCCTATGCTCCCTTGAGGTCTTTGGTGAGAGCATACCTGCAAAACTCAACAACA
>NW_021477157.1:0-308 GCF_001605985.2 Dendrobium catenatum | reverse complement strand
AAACTTGAATATTTAACCCGCGCAGCATTCTCGGATCGTTGGATTTGACATTTATATTTGATGATCGGAGCACATGCGGGTTGCAGCATTTGACCCTGCGCAGCATTCTCGGTCATTGATGTTTGTAATTTTAATATATTGACCGGTGCACATGCAGGGATGTATTTAGTATTAGGGATCATATTTAACACATAAGGGGGGTATTTTAAAATATTTAAATATGATCCATTTGCGAGTGGATTTATTTAGGAAATGCCCAAGATTTTGTTTTAGGGGCTTACGAACGCCTTCTGTCCGCTTGCACACAT
>NW_021477156.1:0-274 GCF_001605985.2 Dendrobium catenatum | reverse complement strand
TTTTAAAATGAAGAAGTTATTTCAAGCCATCAAGAACACATTCTTTTGGAAATTTGATGCAAGTTTGGTAAAAAATCTTCTTGACCTTCATGTTCCAATTTTTGTTGTTATGTTTCTTATATTTAGAAAACTTAGGCTTCTTATTATGCTTGTTTGTAATAAGTATTATGAATGTTGTATAAAGTTCAATTAGTTGCCTTCACTTCACTCAAAAAGTCTTAGCCAATGTCCATAAACTTACAAATCCCAGCCCCCCTACTTGAAGTATCCTTAA
>NW_021477155.1:0-261 GCF_001605985.2 Dendrobium catenatum | reverse complement strand
TTTAACACAATAGTCTTCTTGTCATCTGCATCCAAAAATCTTTGACTCACACTTTGCTCGTAGGGAATGAGTGAGCCGATTAGATTATCTATATAATAAGCATTCAAATCTTTTGATTCACATATAGCTGTGACTTTGGCATCAAATTTATCAAGTAAAGAACGTAAAATTTTACTAACTTTTTCAACATTTGAAAGTTGTCTACCTAAATCATGCAATGACATAACAATTTGATTAAATCTAGTAAACATGTCTAAGATA
>NW_021477154.1:0-223 GCF_001605985.2 Dendrobium catenatum | reverse complement strand
ATCGCCGTGCTTTGATTTCAGTAGTAGGCTTTGGTGAGCTGCTGGGCTATTTAAGCTCATTATATGTGGTTGATATTTTCAGGTCAGGGCAAGGTAGCAGGAGATAGAGATTGATTCGGATCTACAGGTTTTAGTATTTTTTTTTGATGATTTTGATTCTTTTGTACTCATGACAGGATAGATTTTAGTACTTGTGGGTATAGTGTAGTTCCTGAGTATTGTA
>NW_021477153.1:0-214 GCF_001605985.2 Dendrobium catenatum | reverse complement strand
TCTATACCGAGATGTACCGAGGCCAAAAAACTCGGTACACCTCGGTATAGGCGGGATTTTGCCTACGACCGAATGTTCCTCTGCATCCTTACACCGGACCAAATAAAAGTTCCATCAACTCGGGTGTGAAGCAATGTTTTAAATTGTAGTTTATGGAATATTAAAATTAGTAATTAATTAAAAATAATTTGTTAAATTATTTATCTAAATTAGT
>NW_021477152.1:0-320 GCF_001605985.2 Dendrobium catenatum | reverse complement strand
TAAAGGCTTCTCCGCCTAACTGTGGGGGCTAAAGGAGAGTCACGATTGTAGTGTAATACTCGGAGGGTGCCTTCGGGGAGTGGATGTTGGTCGAGTTGACCGAACCACTATAAATTTTTGTGTTCTTTTTTGTTGCTTCCGTACTTTATTTTCCGCACTTATTTTTGTGGTGTGATTTTGGTTTATGTGATTTTCACTTCTTTGTGAAAAGATTTTTTAAAAGATACCAATTCACCCCCCCCTTCTTGGTTAGCTTGGGCCAGTTCTATAGGGCTTAACATTCCTATCGAACTTTCAAATTCTACTCTTACTTGATTAGA
>NW_021477151.1:0-308 GCF_001605985.2 Dendrobium catenatum | reverse complement strand
AAATTTAGAAAGTCTTTAACTCCTCTTTTAAAAACTGTATTACTCCTTGAACAATACATCCAACTTCTATCCATTTCCATATTAGAACCTTCATATAGCAAAGGAGAAACGAATAT
The DNA here is from genome assembly GCF_001605985.2 of Dendrobium catenatum. Lineage (NCBI taxonomy): Eukaryota > Viridiplantae > Streptophyta > Magnoliopsida > Asparagales > Orchidaceae > Dendrobium > Dendrobium catenatum. The sequence goes on along the minus strand of NW_021477151.1, from coordinate 192 downwards.
TAGAAAAAATGAGAAGTAGTGGATGCATATTCAAAAGGTTTGAAGTACAGTCTTTGATTTGTAATTATAAATAAATAAGTGATTAATCAAGGAGTAAAAAAAAATCTTCATACAAAAATAAAATCTTATATGATAACATTGGTAGTGAATTTTGACATATTGATTTTTGGAGTTAATTTATTTTGAGTGAGA
>NW_021477150.1:0-258 GCF_001605985.2 Dendrobium catenatum | reverse complement strand
ATACTCTTCTCCACTTTCCCAAAGATGTAATGCTCCAATATGAATCATAACAACTCTAATTTTTTCCTTAAAAGAATTTTACCAAGATTAACTAGATCACCAAAAAAAATTTGATTTCCTAAGGGCCTAAACTTTTTAACGCATCAAACATTCTAATATTGAACCTCATTGCCATTGATCTTATCAACTTATTGTAACAAAAGTGACAGGCATAATGTATAATGGTCATGCAAATCAATAATGATCTGATAAAATAAT
>NW_021477149.1:0-1912 GCF_001605985.2 Dendrobium catenatum | reverse complement strand
TCTCAAACTTCACACTTTCCTCACTCCCTTTTAAGCTCTCTCTTCAAGTTTTCCCCAAAAAATGAAGCTACAATGGCTGCCAAAGACGCTTACAAAAGTGCCTTATCAAAAGCTTAAATAGAAGATATCAAAATGAGCTCATTAATGCAACTTGCTGACTTTATCATCCAGGTCGATATGAATATCGTCCTGGCCAATCAGTACAAAATAAGCTCAATCAGTCAGGAAGATTTGAGATGATCAGAAGAAAATTGCTTACATCGTCCAAGCTGATACAATATCATCCTGGTTGATTAGTTCAAATTTGAGTATAATAGTCCTAAACATCACCCATAATAGAGTCTAACCATTATTAATCATCTAGGCCATCGTCCTGGCCAATCCTGCGATCGGCCCGGCCAATGTGATCGTATCAATCAGCCTTAATTACTTTCTATAATTACCAGATTAATTTAGGCATAATTGTGCTGCATCATCCAGGTAGATGTATAGATCGTCCTGGCCGATGTCCTAAAATAAATAACACCTAAATTGATCATGGCGGTTGATTCTGTCTGATTTGAGTCTATCATCCTGGCCGATACAAGGATCGTCCAGGCCGGATGGCTTAATAACGGCTGCCTTAATGAGGATGATGCCCTAATTAGAGTTTTTTATTTTTGAACCGATCATCCAGGCCGATATAAATTTTATCCAAGACGATGTTTCCAAAAATAATAGACTCTAGGGAACAGTCAGAAATTCTTCCAAGGTGTGTCTGCAAAGTTACATAGCGTCAGGAGCCAAACAAAATACAATAGACTCAAGAAAGAAAAAAGGGTACAAACTGACTCAGACCTAGTCTACCCAAGCTTGAGCTAGTTCCAAATTGCAGTTTGATCTTGTAGACCTGAAATGTCAGTAGAAAAGGTAATCATAGAGAAATAAGAGTGTTTTCTATCATCAAAATCATAATCCTTGAAAACAGATCCGCAACAATCTCCCCCTCTTTTATGATGGCAAACATTACATGTTGAATTTGCAAAAAAAAAACATTTTCTCCTAATCCACCCCTTACTAAAATAAAACTTTAAAAAGTAGGGGAAATTTAAATTTTTAAGTTTTTAATTTTTTTTGAAAGAAGAAAAAGATACAAATACAACAGTATGTTCTACCCCTTTGACATTATCAAAAAGAGTAGAGGAACAAATAATCAGAACAATAAAAACCAAAATGATCCCTGAGCTAGTGAAAAAATCAAATATTCTTAAAATGAGAAAGTTACCTCTTGATTTTATTCAAAAACATAGTAAGGAATGGATTGACAATGCATCATCCAGAAAAGGTTAGAACTTCAAAAATTGTTAATCCAAGCTCAAGTTCTTTTAAAGGCTCAAAAAACTTTTTAATCCAATATTTAAGTCAAGGAATAAATTAGAAGAAAAAACACTAATTTTTCAAAACTTCTTTCATAAAACATATCTAATAAAAGATTAATGCAAAAATTTGTGAATAAAGAATTATGATTTTCAAGATCAAGTATCAAAAATATTAAGGGTTTTCTTAAGCTTTGAGTAAAATAGAAAAAGTAAGTATACTCATTTTGGGCTCATTTTTTGTCTCTTGTTTATTTTTTGCGCACTTTGCACATCTTTTACTTTTTGATACACTTTGTGTATCTTTCTCAGTTTGGCGTTATTGCGCATCTTTTGAATTGGCATCATTGGCAACTTTTTTTGATTTGGTGTCATTGACCATTTTTTTTAAATATGCTATCTTTCTGAAATTTAAAAAAAAAAATAAATCTATTATATTAATAAAGTGCACTATTTGATTAAGAAAATTATGATATAGATTCAAGAACTTGCAAAGGATCTCTATGCGATAAATAAAATGTAGGTAGATGAAAAAGATTAGTTTCAAAATCCAATTT
>NW_021477148.1:0-270 GCF_001605985.2 Dendrobium catenatum | reverse complement strand
ACAGTCATTTTGATATTAATAAAATATTTAATGTAATGGTTGGAATTAAAGGCTAAAATTTTATTTGAAATATTTTGAAATGTTAGATTTGGAAGGAAGCCCGACTTTTATAAAAATAGTATAAATTTTTAATATTACATAAACTATTAAGATGGCCTGGCAAATCTATCATTAATAATAAACCTCACCATCATGCTTTGCTTTATGCCATGTGGAGGGTTTCTGATTTTTAATAGTTTCAAATAAGCATTGGTGCAAGACAACTATGAT
>NW_021477147.1:0-290 GCF_001605985.2 Dendrobium catenatum | reverse complement strand
TCTTATTTGAAACCATTAAAGAGATAATTTATGTTCTTCCATCTAATGTTCGTTTTTTGCAAGTATAATTTAGGCCGCCTGATCAGGTCCAACCTGGACCAGTTCTGGTTTACCGTTTACGACCTGGGGGAGGGTGGAACCAAGGGAGAGGGGGGTGGATGGCCTAGTGGGCCCAAACAATTAATGTATTGGGTGTTTAGGAGGGAAATTTGAATTAGAGGGATGTTTGGGGATTTTGTATGTCTCCTTTTAGTTTAATTAGGGGCTAATGATAGAATTAGGATTTCATC
>NW_021477146.1:0-3587 GCF_001605985.2 Dendrobium catenatum | reverse complement strand
CAATTTTTTTAAAATTCCACTGGAAATTTAAGGAAAGCAATTACATGGTCATTCATCTTGGATGATCTTCGCAGATCGTGCGCGGGCGATTATACATATGTCCAGCTTCATTTCAAAGGGCGATATTAAGGAATCGATTTTTCCTTCATATTTGTTGCACTAATCCGGCCAACGGACGATATGTCTTATTGCGTCTGAAAGCCAATAAATGTTGGCAACTTGGCATTAATGGAGCTCGTTTTGAAGAGCTTCTTATTTAAGCTATGGCTAATGGAAACTTGTAAAGTGGTACTTGGCAGTCATGGTGTAGCTTCCGTTCTTGTGGGGGAAAACGTTGAAGTGAGAGCTTTGAAAAGTGAGAGGGAAAAGGGTGGAGTTTGAGATATGAGAAGAATCCTGTGAAGGGGGATGAAACTCAAGGGAAGTGTGGAGGGGAGTTCCACAACGGTTGGCTTCGGCAAAGCTTCGCACAGCTTGTAACCAAGATTCAAGGTCTTGTTCCTCGAGGTTAAGTAACACGAGAGAAGAAGGAATCTTCCTTGGTGTCAAAGAAACCTGCGACTTCCGCCGCATCGGGGAAGGTGAAAGTGATTTTTGTAAGCGGTTCTCTTCCTAGCTTGATGGGGGGCTAAAAGGAGAGTCACGGACTTTTTAGTTGCAATACTATGGGGGTGCCCTCCAAGGAGTGGACGTAGTCAAGGTTTTGACGTGCGAACCACTATTAATCCGGTGTGTTTCTTTTTCTTTATTTACTTTCCGCACTTTAATTTCTGTCAATCATTTGATTTTCTTTGTGGGTGAGTATTTTAAGTTATTAGTTTTAATCTTTGGTTTTAAGAGATTTTTTTTTTTTTTTTTTTTTTTTTTTTTTATGTTTTTTTTTTTTTTTTTTTTTTTTTTTCCAATTTCACCTTCTCTTTTAATTGCTTTGTGGGCCAGTTTCTGTAGGACCTAAACATCCCTAACAAACTTTAAGTGGTATCAGAGCACTTTTCCTTAGTGGTCAAATCTGAGCACTTTCCAAGTGGTTAAGATCAGAGCCAAGTTTTCAATAAATAAGTTTTTAAACCTTTTGAATTTTGGAGTCCATGCTAATTTTTCAAATTGTAGCTTTTGGCAGAGGTTCTCTTATCACCAGACCCACCTTTATTTGAAATAACTACTTTTTGATTTTTTTGGAAAACTCGCAATGTCTGATTTTTCTTGCAAATCAATTGGATTTTCGCATGGTGGCATTTATGATCTTTAGCTGGTTATATCATTCACCGGTCACGAATTGTTTTACATGGAAGTTTTAAAATTTGATAATAATACCCTTTTCAGTCAGATGGAACAAGGAAGAAAACTGCAATGCTCACTAAATGCGAAGTCTTTAAATTTGCTTTTTGCTGTGGGGCTTTAAAATTCTGCAGATTTTAATGTTAGTATCGCACTGAAGTTCGACTGCGGGATGTTAAGTACCCTATGAACTTAAGTCGCAGTAACTAAGAGGGGGGGTTAATTGTATTATTCCTGGCAAAACTTTTTCCACAAGAAGAATAATCCAAACCAAATCCAACCACAAATAAATTAATTGCGGTAATAAGTGCAGGATAGCAAGAAATAACAAGAACACAGAATAATTTTATAGTGTTGTCGGTCAACTCGACCTAACGGTCCCTCCTTGGAGGCACCCTCCCAAGTAATATTGCAACGCTTACTAAAACAATAACTCTCCTTAGCCCCCCACGGCTAGGCGGAGAAACCCTCACAAGAACCTCCTTTTTGCCCACCCGGGCAAGGCAGAGAACCTACCTCCGCTTTTTGCTTCCTCCTGAAGGCTGGCAGAGAGAACCACAACCAAAAGCAACTCCCTTACCTCTAACCGTACCCTTCCACGAACGTAGAAAAAACTTCCCAGATGAAAAGATAGCAAAGTGATTCCTTGAGCAAAACCCCTTGTGATCCCCCTACAAAGCTCCCCCTCACAAAGATCCTCTTTCAACGTCTCCCTCTCCTCTGCTTTCTTCTCCTCAAGGTCTTCTCAATAGGTCAAAGGCAGCAGCCAAAGGTCTTCTTCAAAATATGGTTGAAGAAGAGCTCTCTAAAGTAGAAGGAGCTCAAAGTAGGAGCTCATTAATTGCCAGTAGCCGACTTTATCGGTCCAGCGCACCCGATATGTAATCGACCTGGCCGATCAGTTCATAACAAAGAAGATCGGCCAGAACATGCGCCCTGGGAGATAGTTGCCCTGGACGATTGATAATTTGGCTTGATCTTTGCCCGACCGATCGTAAGATCGGTCCTGGCCGATTCAGTTTTTCAAATCAGAGGCAAATCGTCCTGAAGTATCGCTCTGTTTTTTGAACCTGGCCGATAACATTTATCGGTCCTGAAGCAAACTCAAGGTATTTTGAATGGATCTATCCTGGCCGATCCTGCGATCGTCCCAGGAACGATATGATGCGTTGTCAATCTATCCTTAATTAGCTCCCTTGAAATTTTCCCTGATCAATTAAGGCATAATTTTTGGTTATATTTCGGTCCAGGGCCGATAACTGGGGAATGCGGCCTGGCCGATCAATTTAAAAAATAAGTATTACTAATTGTCTAAGGTGGCTACTCTCTTTCTGTTTTTGAAGCTTATCGGCCTGGTCGATACACGTGTAGTCCCATGGGTGCCGATATGTTAATGTGGCGTGCCTTAATTAAGGAATCCTTAAATTAGACTTTCTATTTTTAAGCTGAATCGATCTAGGACGATGATAAATTAATCGGCCTGGCCGATGTTGAGTAAATACCGAGAATTTAAGTCTTCAGTGTGTGTGTGTTAGGGTTAACTAAGCATCGAGTCTCTTTGAAGCATTGACATTAGTAGACTCAAAAAGAGAAAAACAAAAGTACAAACCTGAACTCAACCCTAAACCTACGCAAATCTTGTAGCTGGCTTCTTTCTTGATTCGTGCCGATGCTTTGATTCCTTGAAAAGTTAAAAGCAACAAAGCAGTCAAGTAGTGTTTGTAATCATTAAAACACAAGCCATGAATAATTAGATTTTGCACCATCTCCGCCTTTTTGATCGAATGGCAAACAACGAAGTAGGGTAAAATTAAAAATGTTCTTCATTAGAATAAATTCAAAGTTACAAGAACCCAAAAACGCAAACCCGAAAACCCAAACAGCTTTTTGTTTCTACACCTACTCCCCCTTTGGTCATCATAAGAAAGAAGAGTGGGTCCAGAAACAAAAAGAAAAAATCACAAAAAGAACTAACAAGCACAACTTACAATAAGAGCTAGGAAACAACAACATATAAGTAACAGACTAAATACAACGAGGGATTCGCAGATCATCAGATGGAGGGTGGTGGAGGTGGCTACTGAAAGTAGGTGGCAAGTGTGGTGAACTAAGTATTGAACCAGATGATGACCTGTTCATGCTGCTGCTCGTCGAGGGCAATGTCCTTTGAGTGTTGCTGCTCCTGAGCAACAACGTAGGCGTCAAATCGAGTCTCCCAACGATCAAACCTCTCAATCAACTGACCAAACGGTGAGTGCTGGTGGAGAGGGATAGGATCAGGAACGGGAGTGGGAGCGGGAGCCTCCTCC
>NW_021477145.1:0-355 GCF_001605985.2 Dendrobium catenatum | reverse complement strand
GGAAAGAAGAATGCAGTAATATGCATGCGACCCCGGATGATTCCGGCAATTCCCTAGGTTCGTTAAGTTTCTAAATTATTTAAAACTTAAAATTTTAAAGATTAGTTATGAGTTGAAGAATTTTCATAGTCCTTAGAGAGCCTAACGAAAATTCATGCGAAAATAAAATCGGCATGCAAGAAAAGAAACCTACAAAAAGCAGGCTATTTCTACTGCGCAATCAGGTAAACACATCAATATAAATAAAATAATAATAAACTAAATGGTCATAGGTAAATTGCCCTTATTACAACCCAGATATGCAGAAAGTAAAGTGGGCGGGCACCACTGCCAACAACCCGGATTTCTAAGCCTA
>NW_021477144.1:0-212 GCF_001605985.2 Dendrobium catenatum | reverse complement strand
GGATCAAGCTTGGTACCGTGGATTAGATCCTGATCGTCCGATTTCCCCTTTGATCGATCTAACAGTCACGGGTCTTGTCGCGCTGGTTAAGTGGCCGGTCACCGTGTGACCACCACCGTCTGGGTGGCCTTCTCCGTGCGTGACGCGTGTCTGGTCAGCGCCGCTAGCTAACCAGATAATTGAAATCCCTAATTAAATTTAAAAGTTACACA
>NW_021477143.1:0-243 GCF_001605985.2 Dendrobium catenatum | reverse complement strand
ACAAAAAAAATTTTCATCCTTCATTTTCTCTCTCTAACCTAGAGAGAGAAAATTTTCTCTCTATAATTAGAGTGAAATTCCTTCATGTCCGGATCTATTTCCATCATAAGCGTCTCCCCTTCCCACCATACCTCCAAATACCTTGCCTAGAGAGAAACAATTTTCCCTCCTCTCTTTCTCTCTCCAAAACTGAAAGAGAGAGATTTTTCTCTCTAACCCCACTCCCCTAATCTCCTACACACT
>NW_021477142.1:0-260 GCF_001605985.2 Dendrobium catenatum | reverse complement strand
AAAATATAGGGTCCCCTATATTTTTTGCTTACATCATCGAAGAACGGCGATTGTAGGACGTCGAGATTACCGTGGGCGTCGAACACAAGTCCCCATTCAAATTCAGGATCTGCCATGCATTATGGGAGATCTTGGTGTAAATGTGGGAGAAGTTAGTGGAGAACGGCCACCTAGGGGGAGTGGAGGGTGGAGCTAAGGGGGAGAGAAACCAAATCTGAAGTTTATTTCAGATTCCAAAAAAAAAACTGCAGTTTTAATTT
>NW_021477141.1:0-215 GCF_001605985.2 Dendrobium catenatum | reverse complement strand
TTCAGCCGCTGAAATTTATCAAAACAGCCCACGATTTCTCCCTTTTCGGAGCGATTTTCTTAGCCGCCATCTCCTACGGCTTCCAAGTATTTCCTAATCACTTTAGCCAAAGATCTCACAACAAACTGCTGTCCACAGCAGGAATTCAGCCAAAACTGTGGGAAAACACGAGAAAAATGATAGAAACACGAAGTAAGAACTTGTATTTTACTAGA
>NW_021477140.1:0-267 GCF_001605985.2 Dendrobium catenatum | reverse complement strand
TCAAGTTCCCCATTAGAGTAAATTCTAAGAGAGGCTAGGAAAGTGTTAGATACTTTCTTTTATGAAATCATAGCCTCTATTGTGTAAGGGAATCTATTATGAAAATAGGGAGTGTGAAGAATATCAATTGATCCTTCCGTATGACATTTTTCTTATTCATTATCCTCTATCTGTTTCATATGAATGAAATGAATATAATTTTGCTTTATATATGTACTAATGTAGACTCCTGTACTTTAAATTTTTCATGGATATTTTCAATATCTC
>NW_021477139.1:0-370 GCF_001605985.2 Dendrobium catenatum | reverse complement strand
ACTTTCCTCTGGAATGGCTGGTATACGTGGTATTTTCAGAGACTATAGAGGGAGATTTATTCTTGCTTTTGGAAAGAAATTGATTCATTGGGACATTTCCCAATTGGAGCTGAAGGCGGCATTCACGGTTAAAGACTATGTTAAAGATTGGATGCTTGATTTCAAAGGTGTGATTGTGAAAAGTGACAACATCAATGCCATTACATACCTTCAGAATTCTTTAAAGTCTAATAAGTGCAATTTGGATAACAATTCATTCAAGGATTCTTTTTTCTTCAACGACTTCAATAAGGTTCTCTTTATACATGCATATAGAAATTGTAATAAAGTAGTAAATCTTTGTGCTACTTTAGCTTTAGATAATAGTTTC
>NW_021477138.1:0-287 GCF_001605985.2 Dendrobium catenatum | reverse complement strand
ACTTCGGGACAAGCCATACCCAATTTAAATTCGCCAATTGTGGAGAATTCAATTTCTTCTGGGGGTGTTTCCACTTCTGTTGTGAATTCTCATGGAATCATATCTCCAAACAGATTTGATTTATTAAAGGATAATGAGGAAGTGTCAAAACCTGAGGAAAACATCTCTTCTATGAATTCGGGTTGCCCAGGTCCTAAGAATAAGTCTTGTACTAAACTACAAACTCAAGTGAATGCTAATGTCAATGGGGGGAAAAAATCGGCTAGGGGTAAGCAATCCAAGAAGCC
>NW_021477137.1:0-250 GCF_001605985.2 Dendrobium catenatum | reverse complement strand
GCAATTCAAAATTTGCTTGTTGTTTCTCTTTTTTTTAACTTAAGGGTTGTAGAAAGTCCTTTCATTTTCCTAAACCCAAATCTAGGAGAATGGTCGTTTCCCCTTTGAACACCAAAAGTTCAAGGGCATTTATGAATGTGAAATCTATAAGTTTCCCATATTTTCTTTTTTTTTACAACTCAAAAGTTGTAGGAAAACCATCTTATCCTCCTAAAAAATCAAAATTAGGAGAATGTACTCATCTCCTTTG
>NW_021477136.1:0-207 GCF_001605985.2 Dendrobium catenatum | reverse complement strand
GCCCTCAGTGTTTGATAAGATTGAGCAATCTAGTCAAAATCAGAAACTCAAGTAAGTTGTGATAGCAAACAGTTCAGTCCCTTTCAGTGCACCCAGTTAGTTTGAGATTGGATCTTCTTCTAATTTATCGACGATTATGACTAAGACTCAGAGAAGGAATAAAAATCGTAGTATAAAAAGAAGAATGGAAAAACTAGGAATGTCTAA
>NW_021477135.1:0-247 GCF_001605985.2 Dendrobium catenatum | reverse complement strand
ACACATTAAGAGTTGTAGGTGCAACAGATATAAGAGACATCAAATTTTTATATGAAAAAACTTGAAAATGGGAAAATCTATCGGTCCACCCAGTTGAAATGATTTCACTAGTGTTTGTCGTTGATTAGAAATGATGCCCTTCCTCGGAGGAAGACGCTAGCGTTGTTGGGCGACAATTATAAAAACTCATATTTTGACCCAGTTAAATATTTTTTTATGGAGTCATTATAAGTCGAAATCATTAACC
>NW_021477134.1:0-1335 GCF_001605985.2 Dendrobium catenatum | reverse complement strand
TCCAACGAGCCCAAGATGACTCAATCCTTACAATATTAAAGTACTCAAATGCTGAATAAGTACTATATGATCAATGGAATCAATATTAGCCGTCAGATAGAACACTCCCAAATTGATTGTCATATTACTCCCTGAAAAATTATAAATAGCCCTCCATTTTTCGCATGGAGGAGAAGAGGAGAGAAGGCTTGAGAGCTATCTTCCATTTTTTATTCAACACTATCATCAACGGAGTTCTTCCCGACCACTAATCATGGCTGAACTTCCACCCATTCTCCGACTATTGCCATAACTCTTCCCGAATGCTATCGAAGTCAGATCTCCTCCTAAATATTGTTGCCCGCCTGTTTAGGGAATATTTAGGAATGCTCTAGAATGGGTTTAAACAACTGGTATGGTTTAATTTAGAAGGAAATGAACAAAATATGAGATTTGGCCATTTGAGCTTATTTGCAGTTCCTTTGATCATTTATTGACTGTTTGTCAACAGTGCTTAGGTGGACTTCAAGGAGCATTATAAATGGCATTTAAGTGGAATGTAGTGGATTCAAAGCCATGTCCTTGAAGTTTACATGAATGAATGCTTGTGTAAGTGGATTTGATCATTTTTATGAGTTGACCAAGTCAACCCAAGTATGATTTGGCTCACAAGTAGGTTAGATGCATTTGAACCATTGAATGAAATTATCTTAAAGGCTTGAAAGGTTTGAATTAAATGTATATCATGGTTTGAACCAATTTGGTCAAGTTTGTCAAGCACGGGCTCAGGTAGCCAGTGATGCATGATTTACTACAGGAATGTCCTAGTGAAGTGGTTTGGATGATGACTGGGGACAGGGAGGTCAATACACTATGCAAGACAGTGTATTGGGGTCAGTTGTTTAATAGCCAGTATTTTGATCCAATTAAATGATTTTTTTGAAGTCATTCTCAGTTCAAATCATAAATCGTCTTCGCTATAGTATATATATTGTAGTGTTTTAATTATACAAATTTTTTAGCACTAGTGTAAATCCTTAAGCAATTGATATATGTCGGTATATGTGAGGATTTTGGGTTCGTCAAGTGTTAGTTTTGTAAACTAATTTTACAAATATTTTCTAAATAAAATGAACTAAAGACTACAGGAAGATCCGTCAAGTGTTAGTTTTTTAAAAATTACATATTTCCTAAGTGTATAGAAAAAAACTATTATTCCTCATTTTTTCATTGGCTTTTCCTCCAAATCAGTCTTCATCTTTATCGACTTTTCCTCATTTCTTCTGTCACGACCCGACCCGATCCAGGACGGATCCCACTCGCACCGGGTCGCGACCGGAACAAACTGACTGACTG
>NW_021477133.1:0-228 GCF_001605985.2 Dendrobium catenatum | reverse complement strand
TAAGGATTCCAAGGTCAAGATCTCAAAGGGGTTATGTTCAGTGGCATAGGCTGTAAATATTTGAAGGTTTTACAGCCTTTGGATTTTAATTCAGATTCTGGGGTTAGAGACCTCAGAATGAGCCCAAAGTTGGAGGGTAACCTCTAGAGACATGTCTTATCACTTTACAAGTGATAGACCCTGAATCAGAGACCATTTGACTAGATTTTGGAATGTTTGAAAATTCTT
>NW_021477132.1:0-201 GCF_001605985.2 Dendrobium catenatum | reverse complement strand
TTTTGAAGCTTGTTTTCTTCCTCTCTGGATTGGGAGCAAAAAATCCTTCTTGCAGGTCGAGTCTTCCGACGATCCACTACATCAGTTGGTATCAGAGCCTGGAGCTTGCGAAGATCGATGTATTGCAGAAGGTCGGCTGTTGACGACGATCGAAGCCGCAAAACAAGATTGGCAGTCGACGACGATCGACGCCAAGGAAGG
>NW_021477131.1:0-279 GCF_001605985.2 Dendrobium catenatum | reverse complement strand
CAAGGCGTGAGAAATTATGGTGTCATGGCATTTGAAAATAGAGAATTTGGCCCTGCCAAGTTGACTGTTTGACGTCGTGGGGCTGGTAATGCTATGATACTCACTTTGTTGACACCATAGCACTTGAAAATAGAGAACTTGTCATTGTAATATATGATTTATGGTGCCTCAATGGTATTAAAGGTGGCGCTGCAGCGTTGTTTAATCAGACTCCGCAGTGCTATAAATTCTTTAGAATTTTATGTCATTTTATAGTTTTTCCTGTTTAAAATAACTAAA
>NW_021477130.1:0-303 GCF_001605985.2 Dendrobium catenatum | reverse complement strand
CTATGACTTTCCTAAAACTGCTTTCTTAGATTAAGAAAAAGGATACAAATGAAGTCGAACTTGCGGATAGAAGAAGGAGATTAGGAGCCGAGACGAAACAGGAATAACTCGCAAGTTATCCTATAGGAGAATAAGAAGAGGTGAAGGACATAGCTCGCAAGCTATTCTGAAGAAAGAAGAAAAACCTCACAGGTTTTTTTTGGCTCCAAAAATATCATCATAACATTCTTTTTACATCCCATAACACCTCCTATTTATAGAAGAAAAGGGCAGCCAAACAGCCACCTAAAACTATTAAATATA
>NW_021477129.1:0-2209 GCF_001605985.2 Dendrobium catenatum | reverse complement strand
TGAAATCTTAAGGGTTCATTGGGTCAAACCATGTTGATTGGGTCAACCAGGTTGACCCGATGGGTGAGTCTGGGCTGGAAAAATTTGAAAAGATATTTGGAGACCATTGAAGGTGGTCCCCAGGTCTTGGGAGGTCAATTTGATCAAAATCCCTATTTAAACCCTTAAGGGCCTGTTTGGTCAACCTGGGTTGACTTGGTCAACCAGGTTGATCCAGGGTCTAGGTTTGGGTTCAACAGATTTGAAACGACATTTCAAGATCAATGGAAGTGGTTTCTTGGCCTAGAGAGGTCATTTGGGTCAACACACCTATTTAGACCCTTAAAGGGCCATTTGGGTCAACTGTGTTGACTTGGTCAACCAGGTTGACCCAAGGCCTATAAATGGGCCCAACAGGTTTTTGTTTGAAATTTGAAACTTGCTAGAAGTGGTTGTACTCAATTTGGAGGTCGTTTGGTTTGAAATCCCTATTTGAGCCCCCACAGGGGTATTTTGGTCCTTTTTGGGCTCATGCTCACTGGAGGCTGATATGAGTCCAGAAAAATGAAGTTTATTAGTCAACATATCAGGATTAATGGTTTGGAATTGATTAGATGATTTGGTGAAAGCTCTAAGGTCAGAATCTTCAAGGTGGCCGGTCTAGTGGCATAGGCTGTAAATATCTAAAGGTTTTATAGCCTTTGGATTTAGATTTAGATTATGGGGTTAGAGACCTCAGAATGGGCCCAAATTTGAAGGGTATCCTCCAGAGACACGTATTTTCACTTTGCAAGTGATAGACTCTGAATCAGAGATCATTTGACTGGGTTTCAAAGTATTTGAAAAATCAATAAAAAAGGCCTTCAGGACCAAGCCTTTGAACCTTGGATTTGAGTCAGGATTTTTGGATTTGAGATGGATTTTGAGTTTGAATAATTGGATTTGAATTACCCATATCATTTATAATCATTTTGCATGATCATGAGTGATAGGATAGGGTTGAAGTTTGATAGAAGCAGGATTAGGGTTTTAACTGAAGTGTGGGCTTTGAACTGGACTGAAGTCTGGTTTTGATTGAGACTTAAATTGAGCTGTGATCTGGATTGGATTGAGGTCAGGATTATTTTAAAGATTGAATTGATTGAAGATTGGATCGGTTCAAGGCTTGAATTGATCAGAGGGCTGGATTGGTCCTAGGATCTAGAGGGGCTCTAAGATCTTGAATCTAGAAGGATCCTAGAATCTAAGAAACTCTTAGTGTCTGGATCTAAGAAAGTCCTAGGGTCTGGAGTAGATCCTAAAGTCTGGAACCTAGAAGGATCCTAGAACCTAGAGTGGATCCTAAGATCTAGATTGGTATGGAAGAATCCTATGGTCAAGATAGGTCCTAGGGTCTGGGGTCTAGATTAATGTAGGGTCAAAATTGATTTGGAATCTGGAAGGGTTTCAGTGACCTCATATAAAAATGAGGTCAACAATGATGCATGTGTTGGCAGATGACATTTGTTTCGAAAGCTATTTTCGGTATGGGGATTGAGAGGTATTGAAGCATGCCGGCTAGCTTGCAGAATAGTTGAGGGTCAGAGTATGGTTGATCATCCAAACTTTTGGGCAAGCGAGGCGAAGCCGGAGACGGCCAAGGCTTGCAATCAGCAAAACCTGCAGTGTGAAGCAGATTTATTAGTTACCATTTTGGCTTGCAATCACTGAGCTATTTGAGGCTAAACTCTGACCTTAGGTGCTGCAGCGTTTCATTTAGCTTGACGGTGTTGTTCCCAGTAATCAAAATGTCATCAACGTATATGAGAATGAACAGTCTAATATCGTCATGGTTGAATAGGAGGAGGGATGGATCTGCCGAATTGAATTGAAATCCCAACTTATGTAGGAACCTTTTTAACTTGTGGAACCATTGCCTCGGAGACTGTTTGAGACCATACATGGACTTCCAAAGTTTACACACGTGCTTCGGGTGTTGAGTGTCCTTGAATCCTCGTGGTTGTTTCATGTAGACTTCGTCGGTTAAATCACCGTGGAGGAAAGCATTCGAGACGTCTAGCTGTTTGATTGACCAATTGTTAGTTAATGCGACAATAAGGAGCATTCGTATTGTTACCATTTTGGCGACCGGACTGAACATCTCGGTGAGGTTGACGCCGAATTATTACGAGCATCCTTGTGCCACAAGCCTAGCTTTGTAGTTAACAACTTGTCCGACTGGATTGATCTT
>NW_021477128.1:0-261 GCF_001605985.2 Dendrobium catenatum | reverse complement strand
TAAAGTTATGTGATGCATGTAATGTTGGTTTATTTTCAAAAGCTTTGAGATCTTCTAATTTCTTAAACTCCTTTTCTAACTCAGCATGGGTTGATTTTAAGGAATCATGTGCTTTATATAATTCAATATGCTTTTTGTTTAATGTATAAAACTTATCAAGTATTGACATGTGATTGCTATCGATTATAGAAATATCTTTAAGTAAAATTTCATGCTCTTTTTGCAAATTTAAAAACTCCAATTTTTAACTAGCATGTGATT
>NW_021477127.1:0-631 GCF_001605985.2 Dendrobium catenatum | reverse complement strand
AAACTTTGTCGAGTGCTAAAATATGCATAGCATACAAGTTTATTGTCTTAGCCTATGCGCATACCTCTTAAGTTCAGAGCAACTCATTAGAGAAATGTGTATTTTTCTAAAAAGTAAGCAAAGGGAAAAACACAAGTCTATTTTAATCAAATTATTATGCTAGTGAGTCTTAGATTACGAAGACTGCTCTCCCTGATAATTAGATAATTCATTTATATGATATATAATAGGCATGAACGGTGGAATATGTATTTCATGTTATAAATAGGATTAGCATTGGAAGCGTAGAAAGATATCATCAAGAGATTGTTGCAGATCTACTCGACCATTCTCCATAGAAGATGAGAGGTTTATGATTAAAAAAGTAGGCATTAGCCTTAATAGAGAATGTGGGTGACTATGATGTTGGCGATAAAGGGCTTCGACTTTTATGTTTATGTTGGTGTGTAAATGTTGATGTCGATGATGGGAGCATTGGCATTGAAATCATAAGTGGACCAACACGTTTGAGTCAACAGCAAGCGTATGTGTTTGTATTGACAATGGTATCAGTATTAATATCAATGACTAGCAATGACTTTCGTGTCAACAATTGGAACAATTATTACGTCCTCTGACCGAATGGTTTTAT
>NW_021477126.1:0-991 GCF_001605985.2 Dendrobium catenatum | reverse complement strand
AAGAGAAATTAAGCATGCTCAACACCTTCTGAATTTCTCTCATGTAAAACAAATTAGAAGAGAAAGTTTTGGCATACCTCAAGATAAATGACTGGAAGCAATAAGAAGAGCTAAATTCCACCATAATATTAATGCAATCAAGAGAAAAACACAACCTTAAACCATAGAGGATAGCAAAAGTAGTAGCAGTGTTACATCCCAATTGTAAGTAGGACCAACAAAACCAAGAATGAAATTACAGTTAGAGTTCCTGATGACTCCACCACAGTCAGCCATAGACTTATTGAAAAAACCATCAATATTTAGCTTAAAAAAAATATCAGGAGGTTTTAACCAAAGGATACTTCTGGGGACCTTGTGACAGTTATTCACACCAAGATTAATCCCAAAATCAACAACATATATGTAATACTTATTGAAATTCTTAGCAGAGATTAACTTAGCAAAAAAAAGGTCCCTAATTTTATCTTTAACATTTTGAATAATCCTATGATGATTCATAACTACCTCATTATAATGGGAATTATTCCTATCCAACCATAAAAACCAAAGGATAAGAGAAGGGATAACATTCCTGATATGACATTTGGAATTAACAAACCAACAATTCAATAAAGCATAAATAAAAACCTTAGCATTGAAGCAATTTAAATGTAAAATATCCTCAAAATAAGTCCAGGCCTTAACAACACAAGGGCCAGAGACAAAACATGGTGCATATATCCATATGATAACAACATTGACATTTAGAGGGAATAATAAAACCACGTTTCATTAAATTGTCATCCGTAGGGATGAAATTATGTAAAATCCGCCAAACAAAAACAGAAACCATGGACGGAATACTTTGGTGCCATGTCTTCTTGAAAATATTAGAAACCTCTTTCATAGTTCTAAAGGAATGCAGACACCCTTTAAAGAAAATTTACCGTCTCTACTTAAAGCACAAATCTAAACATCAAGAGAGTTCATATTTAAAGGGATCTGCAAA
>NW_021477125.1:0-433 GCF_001605985.2 Dendrobium catenatum | reverse complement strand
GACCATGGCAGTTTGATGTGGGAGCCATGTATGATTGCCGGGCTAACACCTATTCTTTTGATTGGAAAGGAAAACATTTACGGTTACTTCCACGCTCGACAGACCCGGAAGCTAGCAAGCCAATGACCCCAAATGCCTTGTATGCAGTAACTGAGAAGGCTTTTACTCAATGCCTGGCGTGAATCAGATTGCATTCTTGCATTAATTATCCAAGAAAAACAGGATGACACAAGCAACAAACCGCTACCCGAAGAATTTAATTCGTTGTTGCAACGGTACGCTGATTTATGTCCAACAGAATTGCCGGAAGAACTACCACCCCTGAGGGCTATACAACACCAGATTGACTTGACGCCGGGAGCGTCTCTACCCAATTTACCTCATTACAAGATGAGCCCCAAGGAGCACCAAGCCTTGCAGCAGATTGTGGATG
>NW_021477124.1:0-214 GCF_001605985.2 Dendrobium catenatum | reverse complement strand
ACCTAATTTACTAAAATGCTCATCTCAAAAAGGCGGTGCACTGAGTCTCATTCACTACTCACATAAAGGTTTAGAAGCTAAGTGAATTAATACTCTCTCTTGCATTTTACAGCCATCATCGTCGAATACCATTACTAATCATTGTCACAACTGATGACCACCACCAACAATTTGTCATCATCTCAAGATCCCTATCAAGATCTAATCATATTTT
>NW_021477123.1:0-269 GCF_001605985.2 Dendrobium catenatum | reverse complement strand
GATGCTTCCTTTCATTTGGGCGGTTCTTTAAGAAGTACCATGCCTAATGAGGATCAAATTAAACATCAAATTCACCCCTTCAAATTCAAAGAAATCAAATCAAATTCAAAATCATCAATCATTGTTTCCAATTCTCTTTTCCTTAAGGTTAGGTTTTTCCTTCCCTTAGGATTAGACCCGCTAGTGGTGGAGTACGCCCTCCGTGGCACCATCCTGGCTTTTACCTGTGGATCAGTGATGGAGTACGCCCTTCATGGCACCATCCTAAC
>NW_021477122.1:0-583 GCF_001605985.2 Dendrobium catenatum | reverse complement strand
CCACATCTACAACATTCTTCCTCATATTAAAAAATAAATAAATTTAAATTTTATAATTAGTAATAATATCTTTTGCAATTGAGAGGAAAGTAAACTCTTATACTTTATCTATATAATGAATCATTTCATCCATATTGTCTAGTTATCCATTGGTAATGAAGTATTATTTAAGTTGTCTATGTTAGGATCACAACAGCTTTTTGAATCCTCATTTTATATTCCTTCTTGCTAAGTTTTGCATGATATTTTAAACATATATTTTGCAAATTATTTTGAACAAATTATATTCTAATCTACTCCTTTCTACTCCTCTAACACTAATTTTATATATCCACTCAACTAATTTTTGTGTATGTTCTGTACATTTAAGTGGGTATTTTGCATGCATGTGTTAGTCAATCATTAAACTTTCAGACCGGCTTTGTTTAGGATAGCTTTATACCACTATTTTTTCTCTATTTTCAATAAAAATTTAACTAAAAAGTAGCTTTATAAAGCAATAAAAAAGTCATCTCAAACGAAGCCTTATATTCAATGATTATAGACAATCTTTTTTGTGCAAGTTGGAATTGAACTGTATGGG
>NW_021477121.1:0-293 GCF_001605985.2 Dendrobium catenatum | reverse complement strand
GCACCCATAGCAAGGCGGATAAGCCTTTACAAAACACTCATTTCACCACTACCCGGTGCGGCAGAGAACCGTCATCCTTTTACATAATTCCCTAGTGTTGGCAGAGAACCATCCGTCCTTTCACACTTTCCTAGTGTGGGGAGAGAACCCTTCATCCTTTCACACTCTCCTAGTATGGGCAGAGAACCCTTCGGCTATTTACACTCTCCAAGTGTAGGCATTGAACCCTTCAGCCTTTTACATTCTCTAAGTGTAGGCAGCGAACCGGATCTCCTTGACAGATCTTCTCACAA
>NW_021477120.1:0-306 GCF_001605985.2 Dendrobium catenatum | reverse complement strand
AATCTGCATCCATGAGCTTAAAGAATGCCTTATTTTTCCAAGTGCTGAAAATGAGTTTTGGGAAGTCCTTTTGTGCTTTTTGGTCAGCTGTGGTGCTAAATTTAAGAATGAAGTTATTTAACCATTTTCTAAATAATGAAATGCATTCGGCATCAAATGAATAAGAATTACATAAATAGAGTTAACATCTCATTTAGAGCCGAACAAGAATGAATGGACATGTTGCTTGTTGTTTCATAGCACTGATTGAATAATGTAATCTACTTAGAATTTATAATATGATTTAAGCAGTTTATTTATAATATA
>NW_021477119.1:0-238 GCF_001605985.2 Dendrobium catenatum | reverse complement strand
ATCTGTTCTGATACGATCCGATGCTGATTTTCCGTACAATTTTGTATGTTCTGATATGAATGCTGATCTGATATGATTTAATCTGATTTCCGATTTTGGTACGTTTTGTCAGTTCTGATGTGATGTATTTCTGTTCTGTTCTGATTTGATCTGATTCGTACGATTCTGATTCTGTTCTGATTTGATATACGATTCTGTTTCGATTTCTGTTTGGATTTCTGTCTGATGTGTTTGATGT
>NW_021477118.1:0-239 GCF_001605985.2 Dendrobium catenatum | reverse complement strand
CCAAGAGATTTGTTGAATCGGGAATCCATCTGTTCATTGAACCTTGATCTTCAGAATCTTCGTGCTTGTTTTCTCCTGTCTTTTTGTCTTTTTTCATTTTTTTTTACGACTCAAAAAAACTCAAAAGACCCCACCTAAAAAAGACTTAGACTCAACTTAAGACTCACGACAACAAGACTTACAAAACTCACAACTAGACTTTGACTTGACTACAAAACTTTGACAAGACTTGACTTGAC
>NW_021477117.1:0-371 GCF_001605985.2 Dendrobium catenatum | reverse complement strand
TTAATGGAAATTATTCGGAATGGATTGAAGCCAAAAGAGGGTTTAGACAAGGTTGTCCTCTTTCTCCCTTTCTCTTCATTTTATGCTCTCAACTTCTCTCAGATGAGGTTAAGCGAAATGGCAAGGAATTGGGGATTAAGATAGCTCCTAATGTTGTGAATATTTCTCATCTTCTTTATGCTGATGACATAGTTTTCTTCTTGAAAGCTAATGTGAGTTGTGTGAAGAAAGCAAAGGAAATTTTAAATCAATACTGTAAATGGACCGGGCAAAGGATCAATATCCAAAAATCTTCCATTCTTTTTGGTAAGTCGGTTAAGAGAAAAAGGAAGACAAGATTGTCCAAAATCCTGAAATTTAAAGTGGTTCAA
>NW_021477116.1:0-204 GCF_001605985.2 Dendrobium catenatum | reverse complement strand
TATTTTTACTAACGTTTAATTAAAGTTAGAGATGTTTTTGCATCAACTTTTGATTGCTTATTTTTTATTCTTCAACAAATGATTTTAAAATTGACAATTTCAATTAAAATGCCTTATTTTCAAAGGTAGTGTTCTACCACCTAACTTTTTTTTTTTGTGTGGATAAAATCCACGGAGGGGCCTACGCATTAATAACAAAAAAAT
>NW_021477115.1:0-442 GCF_001605985.2 Dendrobium catenatum | reverse complement strand
GGACCAGATTGGGTGTGATTGACATAAATGCATGAAGCTTGATCTTTAAGTTACTTTATTTTGCTTTTGTTTTTATTTTTTTTATTATTTGCTCTTAGTTTTTGGTGTGTTTTACTTTCTTTTGTGTGTTTTATTTTTCAAAATCATCACTGAAATGATATCATATTCCTTGTTCTTATTTTTGAAAATTTGTAGTCAATATGTTTTTCATCTCTTAATCTCTTAGATGGTAAAAATATTTTGTGTTTGTGTCTCTTTCTCTAACCTATTTTAGTGGCATAGTTTTCTTTTCTAATAAAAAATCTATTTCAAATTAGAGATTGTGTATGAAATTAAGATCTTTTCTTAAGCTTGCTTAAGCAAATCTATCTTGTATTTATAATGATCAATGTCTTTTTGTCACATAAAGATCCCTCGTTACTCTTGTCTTTGATTATTGATT
>NW_021477114.1:0-219 GCF_001605985.2 Dendrobium catenatum | reverse complement strand
ATTTTCCCATGGTGACAGATTGATCAGCCAAAGTCAAAGCCAAAGCCAAAAGAGCTGGAGCCATCGAAAAGCTACCTGGAGATGGAACAGCATTGTACAAGCCAACAGACAATCACATGAGCGCTGCTTGGTAGCAGGTTTTGATCCCAACCGAAATAACATTTAAATAAAAAATTAACAAAGTAGTCTTAAAAAAAAAAATCATTAAATTTTATTTTT
>NW_021477113.1:0-269 GCF_001605985.2 Dendrobium catenatum | reverse complement strand
TCAAGTAATTGGATGGTCACGACAAGATGAATTGAGGATCCTGTGAGTAAGTGCTTTCTTGTAACCAAGCTAGGTAAGTTGACATGAGGATGATTGCTTTGTCTAAGACAACGATCTAGGTACGCGACAGGTGTTGAGTGGTTAGCTTGATGAAGAAATTTTGATTCCTCTTGTAAGAGAGGCGAGCTCCTTGGCAGGCCGGCCAATGCATATAGCGCCGGTTGATTATATCGTGTGACCAGTTCTCTTGTAAGTTATAGGTGAGTAGC
>NW_021477112.1:0-821 GCF_001605985.2 Dendrobium catenatum | reverse complement strand
GCACATTCTGGAGCAATATTTCCACTGATCGTCCCAGGACGATCCAGATCGTTCTGGACGATCCAGATCGTCCTGGACGATCCTGGAGCAGATTTTTGATATTACAGCTTGGAACTTGAAGGGGGATGAAAAAACGAAGACCTTGAAACTTGAAAGAAGAAGAAGGATCGCAAGAAGAAGAAACACCGGTGGAAGAAGATGTTTAGTATATGCAACAAAATGATTAATGAAGTGAAAGAAGTGAAAGACGGTAATCTTTGTTTGAAAATTATACGGCATTTTCGGGTCCGTGGGATATTTTTCGGGTCCGCTGCTCGGGCCATCAAATTTAAATTTCGCACGTGCAATATACCCAATCTTCGTCGAGTCAGGTTACGGGTAAAGGCAACTGCTAGGTGTCGCGTCTTTAAGCCATACCGAACGTAGCGTTGCGTCAGGTAACTTGAGGAAATAAAAATTGCATTGCATGGTAGTGTTTATAAAGATGGAAAAACGGATGTCAGCACTTCTAATACTATTTTTTTAAATAAAAAATGATTCTCATACTGAATTTATTTTGATAAAAAAATTGGAATTAACAATTAAAAAAACACAAATGTTGCAAACAACTAACAATCAAATTAATCAAAATTAAGAAGATCAAAAACAAATGGCCACTTTCATAACAATAAGAAGAAAAAACACAAATTTTCACTTCAAATCAAGCAAAAATTTTCATGCCATTTTAGGGAGGACTTTTAGCATTGTTCGCTCAAATCAGAGCCATACCAAGAGTAAAAATAAATAAATAAATAAATAAAAATTAAATTAAATAAATAAAG
>NW_021477111.1:0-206 GCF_001605985.2 Dendrobium catenatum | reverse complement strand
GCTTGATCGTCTAGGAAGATATCACGATCGTCTTGGCCGATCAGTTCAAATCAGAGGAAAATCGTCCAGATCATCACCCTGAATTCAAGCTGTTCGATCCCGATCGTCAAGCACATCGCCCTGATTTGGTGCTGCCCGATATTTATCATCTAGAAGTAACTAAGGTTTTTGAATAGATCATCCTGATTGATCATGCGATCGTCCAG
>NW_021477110.1:0-267 GCF_001605985.2 Dendrobium catenatum | reverse complement strand
TTTTTTTTCCTTTTTGTTATATTTATTTAAATCATTTATGTCAATTTTTATTTTTATAGATGCTATTACTCCAATGATGCCTCAGATTTTCAGTTTTTTGTTTTGATCTTAAATTTTTTTTTTGTCGTTTTTCAACTTAAATATTAAAGATTTCTTTGTTTACTATATGATATTTGAAATAATATAGCATAATCAACAGAGTTATAATAATATAGCATAATCAACATTGAAGAGTATAATTTTTTTTAAACATTGAATTTTTTTTTG
>NW_021477109.1:0-307 GCF_001605985.2 Dendrobium catenatum | reverse complement strand
TTGCGGGAGGTGGAGGGGGGAGTAAGCTCTCCAGCGGGGCCATCGCCGGAATCGTGGTTGGTTCGATGGCGTTAGTAGTTATAGTACTGATTCTTTTTGTGTTCTTGCGTCGCGGGAGTAAGGCTAGGCCACGGGAGGCGGCGGCGATGGTTGCGAAACGGCCGGAGGCGGTGTTAAAGAAACCAGAGATGGGGAAGAGATTGATGTTTTTGGGGAATGTGGGAGCACCAGAGTTTGATTTGGAGGATTTGCTGCAGGCTTCAGCGGAGGCATTGGGGAAGGGGACGTTTGGGACGGCAAAGGGAAC
>NW_021477108.1:0-373 GCF_001605985.2 Dendrobium catenatum | reverse complement strand
ACGGCTCGAGAGATTGTGGAAAGGGTTAAAAAGATAGTGTCTAGTCCCAAGCCTCCCAAGTCAACACCAGTGATTCCTCCTTGCCTATCAGAGGTATCTCCAGCAGCACCTACAGTTCCCCCTGTTCCTTCAACTCTGCCTCAGAAAGACATTAAGCAACTGATTGAGGACCAGGTAAGGGAGGCCTTAGCCTTTTCTCAAGGAACCGCATCTATTCCAAAGGGTAGACCCTACCCCGAAGAATACGATTCAATTCCTTACCCAAAAGGCTTTGTACCACCAACTTTTAAAATTTTCACTGGAATAGAAAACCCGAGACAACATCTAGTCCACTTAAGAGCAAGTTGTTGCAATGCGGGAGGGTTAGATGCTC
>NW_021477107.1:0-258 GCF_001605985.2 Dendrobium catenatum | reverse complement strand
ATAAAACCATTCGGTCAAAGGACGTAATAATTGTTCGTCTGTGTGAGGTCTTAGGGTGACTTCGAGAAAGGTCCAACGATCGATCCATCGTGAAGTTTCGACTCCCAATTCACTCCTCCTCTGATCAAAGTTTCTTGAAGATAAAAGTTCTTTGAAGTCAGTGGATCAAGCCTAAAGTTAGGCTAAGGCAATTAGAAATTTCTGTCAGGCAATCTCCCATTCCTGATCTTCATCTTAGCTAGGTCTGGGCAATTGTGA
>NW_021477106.1:0-340 GCF_001605985.2 Dendrobium catenatum | reverse complement strand
CCTAACTCAAAGAATTAATTGGATATGAAAAAAAATCTATCCATCACTTGGCTTAAGAAAAAAAAATTATCTTTAAAAATAATGAACCAAAATAAATTTGTCACGATCGGAAAAAAATCGAAATCAAGCCTTTAAGAACCAAAACTTCTAAGTTCTAAAAGGTTTAAAAAGAGAGAATAGCTTACTTTTGAGTGGGCTCATTTTATGCCTCTTATCAAATGAGTTGGTGCTTTGCACATCTTTTTATAGTTTTTCAATTTTGGCGTCATTGCTCTTCTTTTGTTGGCATCATTGGCCAAAATGTTTTTGATTTTGCAAGCTACATTCTCTTTTATAACCT
>NW_021477105.1:0-208 GCF_001605985.2 Dendrobium catenatum | reverse complement strand
CTATTCACCTCTAATAGCTATATTATGTCCTTAAGAACATAGCATATTTTACATCCTATGTCTTGGTATTCAAACAAACTATTTAAATATTCTAGGTTATATTCTCGTATTTCGCCATCGAGGATATACTAATACACTAGGTTTTAATTACACATATGACCAATATGTGCATTAAATAAGGAATGAGATAATACTGAAAACATCAATT
>NW_021477104.1:0-11017 GCF_001605985.2 Dendrobium catenatum | reverse complement strand
AAAGATAGTTTCAGAGGGTCCTAAAATTAATGGAAAAAAAAAACCATTAAAAAAAAGATGTTTTCCTTTGTTAGTGTATACATGAAACCAAAGATAATTTTTTTATTTATATGATTTAGTCCCACATCACTTATGATGTTTTGCTTTGAATAGTTTATATATCTTTTTGCTTCTACTCATGATAGGAGCTCATATGAAGTAATGGAGCTCGTAGTCTTTGATACTTATTAAACTAGTTTAATATATACTATTTATATTAATTGATTAAGTTTAATATTTATTTAATATTAAATAATTTATTTTATTATTTAAGTAAAAATTTTGAATCTGCCAGTTTTAAAAAATTCGGACTGGTTCCCGGTTGAACCAGCGGTTCAAATCGATTCTGGTTAGTTTGCTGCACAGTTAGTTTTTAAGGTTGAATTGGACTTTCCTTCAAATCGATTCACGGTTGAACTGGTTGGACTAGCCGGCCTAGTCTAGTTTTTAAAATGTTGGGTATATATAATTGAAAAATTTTTAGTTGATGTTTGTGATTTTGGGAAATCATCAAGCAGGTGTATGAAACCCATGAATGCAACCATATATATTGAATAGGAAGCAGCCTTCTACACTCCCAATGCTTGTGGAAATGCCCAATACAACAGAATTCATATATGTCATGTATTTTTATAAGCTCATAATTGGTATTTATCTTATTTACAAATGAATTATTAATTTAGACAAATTATTTATAGCTAGTTTTTGTTCATCTTTTTTGCTTTAAAATTGTTTATGCTGGTCCAAACCCGAATAAATAAAGTTGAGGGAAACTTTTGTCAAAATAAATTTAGGCCCCACTAAAAAATATTTCTAGCTTTGCCACTATGACTATGAAGTTACATCAACAAAGGAACCTAAGCTTAGGAGATCGATAGTTGTGGGATAAAGCCAGGTCGATAATTTGACACAAGGCACAGAAAAGAGGGGGATATATGCTGACACTAAGGACTGTTGTTGCATAGAAGGCCACCACTCACCAGACAACAAGCTATGAGAGAAGCTTGAAGATTAAACAAAGAAATGGTAGCCAACTCAAAGAGTAGAGAGGATGAGACTAAACCTATAGAGAAAGTATCAAGGGAATCCCCTATTCCATCTGTAATATCCTACGGTCTAAATTTAGAATAATTATCTAATTATATATTAATTATTCCATCAGAGCCACTAATCTCTTTTAATTTATACAATTATTAGTAAAAATAATTAGAAACATATTAATCAAAATAAATAATTAATTGTATTCATTTCTCAAAATTCTCTTACGCTAGTCATGTGACCAATCACTATATATATCAATCTATCATTCTACTCCTAGCTACAAAAATAATAATAATGACTGAAAAGAAAGTAAAATTTGAAGATTTAATCTATCTCACTCCACTGGATTTTGACGCCTTTCTGAAATCATGTAAAAATCATAGAGTGAGCAAATATCTTAGAAGGTTATAAGAATCAATAATTGAAATCGATGCAAGACAGTGAAAATAATATGCATATAATTATTCAATCAGTAGTAGTATGAACATATAACTTGTAAAAGTAGGTAGCAGTCAAAGTAATTAAATAGTGTCATACCATATAATCATTAAACTCAGTATAATTATAGTGATTAGTAACCAAATTAAAGATTGGTAGGCTTTGACATTTCTATACCTATCAGTTATAAAACATAATATCAATATCATATACATCAATCTAATTTTCAATATACTCATCAATATATCTATCATAATCCTTAAATTATATATCAAAAATATATAAAGTACCAAATGAACAGCAAACATGTCTTGTGTTTCATGTCTAATGTAGTTCATTGACTCCTGATTATTTTATAATATTATGCTATCTATTTCAGTTAAATGATATACAAGTAAAACTACATGGTGAAATTTCAATATTAGCTAATCAAAATATTCATGATGATGATATTTATCACATATGAAGAGTTACATGATAAAAAATCACTAGAAAGAGAGATATTAAATTTAAATTGATTTAAGGAAAGATTAAATTTAAGAAATTAAAACCACTAAAAAATATAAATAGATTTCAATTTACACACCACGATCATGTCACTTTTCTAACTGGAGTAATGGTAAAAAAAATGACCAAAAATGAACTTTCTCTATCTTCTCTCCCCCTTTCTCTCTCTCTCTCTTTTTCGGCATGCCTCCAACACGTATACCCCGTTCTCTCTTCTTTCTCCCCCGACCAAACTAGGGTGAAGAGGAGGAATGGTTGGGGTGTATAGTAAGTGAAATGAATTTAGATATTTTAATATATAAAATCACTAACTCGACCTAGCATTGTGGCGCTCAACTCCCCAACACCACTGTGCTCATAAAGAACACCAAAAACCTTTCTACCTGAGCTTCAGTGCGATAGTAAAGATACCCCAACGCCATAAAGCTCACTCAAAACCTATTTTTTGCCCAAATGATACATATTTAGACATCCTAATTAAAGAAAATTAATAAAGTTTGTTAAAAATTTTCAAAGGAGATTAAGCATTAAGCACTCATAAATAGAAGTGTGATGAAGTAAAAATAAATTGTAACAATTTAGAATGGGAGATGAAATAAATTATTCTTAAGAGAAAAAAACTTAACAACATAAAGGAATATCTTGCAAATCTAAGTATGAAGGCATAGTGATTTTAGATTGTTTTCTTTAAATCAGAAACATAGAGTGTATTTCGAGTTCTATTCATTATCATTCTATATTAATTAGAGGACATTGAATTTAATATTAACACCCAAAGAAAGAAGAGGAGATGAATGAATTTAACCCCTCCAACCCATGATCTAAAAATAGTTATATATTTGTGAAGACAAAACCATTCAAAACTAATATGGTTCCTACTATCTAGGAAAACCCTTAATGAAGAGTTTAAAGGGAAATCACTCAACAGATTATAGATTCTTAGCTTCTAGAGATTGGTTTTTTTTTTATATTGTTGGCTATATAGTCTTCATTAAATATAATTCTCTTGATCCATATATTTTATCAATTACTCAACATATCCATCTCTATTAATTTAACTACGGCATTGCAGAGGTAAGTTAGTTGACAAATGTTTATATGTAATATTTGGTTATTCAATGAATACACAAAAATATTGAGGCTAATGAAAAGTAAGGTTTATGGTTCATGAATTTTACCAAAATTTAGGAAAACAAATTTCATGGTAGAGTAAATGGATGATATCTTTTTTCATTTTTCTCTTTTCATCCAAAGAAATATCATGAACTTATCTGATCATATAGCCAAAATTGGATAGGTTCTCATTTATTTTGGTGAGATGAAATATCTAATCATATAACTATTTTATAAAACAAGCATATAAACCATTACAAAATTTAGACTAAAAAACAGTAAAAGGGGGACCAAAACCTTAGTATAATAGTCATTTGAATGATGCCTAATATTCTTTTTATAAAAAACGTGAACAAATAAGACTAATGAAAATGAATCAATCAAAACCACCACATTGTTGGAAAAATGAGGAATAAATTACTAAATACTATAATGTTTATAGTGATAATCATTTTGAATCAAAGGAGGGAGTCCATCTAGAAACTCTTCATCAGAAACATAAATATTGATTGTTTTATAGGTTGAAATCACTACATTTGATCAAAAGAGGAGTCCAATATAGAAAACTCATTTGAAAGTAGGCTTGCAATTGACAACGTGCAAAATTTTTAGAAAGAACTATTGGGAAGGATTACAAGAGAAATATATATATAATATAATATAATATATAATATATTATATCTTTAATAATTTTAGAACGTAGAATAGAGTTATTTTTATCTACCTCAAATAAAGCAATAACTTATTAGTCTTAGCTGTGTGCAACTTTAACACCATCATAATCAAAAGAAGAACGATAGACATCCATGATGTATGGATTAGTGTTTGGATTAAAAGTAGCTAAAGACAAGGAGAACTCTGCACAGTAGGGCTGATCTCGAAAGCATATCCTCTTCAGGAGTATGAATCATAAAAAAAACTTAAATTCATAAACTATTGAAAAAAGCTCATTTCTTGAAAAAGAAGTAATAGTTCTCCCATTAAAGAATAGCAAAGGAATATAGTGTTCTAGAGCCAATCATAATCAGATTCCATATTGAAGAAATGCCCAAAAGAATTTACTCAAAGACTTGAATCAGCGACAACATTAGAGAAAATAAAAGTTCTAACAGAGGGGAGTTTTGAAAATCAATTGTAGGCAATGTATTATTTTTATAATCGCCAAATAGCCATAATGTAAAATACATTTATTTTATAATAACAAGTACTATATTATATGATATAAAAATAGATTAAAGTAGGAAAGCTACTAAATTTGAATAAATCACTAACACCTGTGACAATCAAAATGAGATATGAAATTAATAATTTTAATGAGAGCCAAATTCAAGAGAAATAAATAAAATAGAAATGTTTAAAGGAACTTAAAATATAAAATTTTGATTTTTGATCATCATATAAATTTTAATTTAATGTATTAAATGCCTCACTATGAATTATAAGAATTAAAAAAAAAAGATACTCATAATTTTTGAAAAGAATTACCATGGAGAAAAAAAAATTCCAATAGCAAATATCTCATAGAATAATAATAGTTGTGATTAAAAACATCTCGGTAATTACTTCAAATGGAGTAGCAAACATAGTAAAAATTGTATGGAGACAAAAAAAAGGACAACTAAATCATGATAGAGCATTTTAATTATCTAAACTTAAACTCTAAGAAAAGGAAAATTATCTTCAGTTCTTATTTGTTCTTTAATATGAGGGTATCTGCGAAAGTCATAGTAAGAAGAAAGATCATTAAGCCAAATGTCATTAGAGAAAGAAGAGCTATTTTGCTTGAGTAGGCCAAAAAGAGGAAAAGAGTAAATAAAAGGAGACAGTATAATAAAAAAAGAAAAATTACAGCAATATTAATAAATAAAGAGAGAGAGAGAAAGAATATGTGTTTTATTTTCCTTATTTAAGCTTATGAAGAATTATAAGAGAAAATTCTTTAAGTAAGAATTTCTTAGTATAATAAAAAATTCCCATGCAGAAGTTGCTATATTGGAGGAAAAGAACCTATTATCTATCAGGCTATAAACAATTGAGGACATCATTAGAAACTGAT
This sequence comes from Dendrobium catenatum, assembly GCF_001605985.2. NCBI lineage: Eukaryota > Viridiplantae > Streptophyta > Magnoliopsida > Asparagales > Orchidaceae > Dendrobium > Dendrobium catenatum. The sequence continues at coordinate 5,823 of NW_021477104.1, read as the reverse complement.
AAACTTAATGAAAGGGAACATGATTTGATAGTGTTTCATTACTCCACATTGTGGTGTGAGGAGAAATATTCTGTGCGGAGGACCATAACGTAGAATATCATCCAAAGAACCAACCAGAATACGCAGCCCGGGTAGCCGGGGTACCAGAAGAGGTGACGTGACATCTAGAATAGGTCTCCGTACGATGTCGGCGTCCGCACATAAATAATTAATCTAGAGTAGTGTCAAAAGAAGAGAGCTGTTTTATATTCGTTATATATAAAGCGATATAGAGCGTTAAAAGAAAGAAACTATTTGTAAAAAATTTATTTAGTATTTGAATTATTTATACAGAAGTTGCGTGAGGACATAGAGGTAAAAGATGATAAGCTTTAAAGACTAGGGGCATGCTAAAAGCCGATACAGGTAATCAATGTGATCATAACTTGATGTGAAGTCATACTAAATCCTTTACAATTGCAAATCTCCTTTTTTTCCTTTATTTTTTCCCTGAGAGAGTTGATGGGAAAAATCTTCAATAATAAATGACTTTGAAATCTGCTTTTCTACACACAACTCAATTTATTTTTTAAATATTTTGTTTCATTCAATCTCCTTCAGTCCATTTATTAATACAATTTAAAAAAATTCCTCTCAGTCTCTCTCTCTCTTCTTCTATCTCTCTCTTCTCTCCCTCTCTCTCTCTCTCTTGTTTCTCCCACAAAATGTAGTTTCAAGACAGATAAAATAGGAATGCACACTATAAAATAACAGATTAATAATATCCCATACCTTAACCCCACAAAAACAAACAAAACAACAACAAAAACTTCTTATATATCTTTCTAAATGATTTTCAGGCGCATTAAAGATTTCAGACTGAGACTATTGAATTCAAAGGAGTTCTCAAGAATTTTACTAACCTGGAAAGAATATTCTTTATAGATTAGGCATCAAAAACATTTTTTTTTCCTATAATTATGATATTGCTCGATAATAAAATATGAATAGAGGTAGGCATTTGCTTGTTTTTTATACAACTAATTAAATTTAAAAACAAATAATAAATAATAAGCCTTCAGGGTAAAGTGTACCCGAAACCAGTAATGTGCTCCACTATGACTGGTGAGATGCGGGGGCAACTGTGCAAATTAACTTTCTGTAAAATAATGGGAGACTCTTCTTCAGTCACTCCCGCACATCAGATAATTCAGTTCTCTCTCTTCTCTCTCTCTCTCTCTCATCTCATCTTAAATGTTCTGTAAAAAAAAACATCTCTCTCTCTATCACTCTCTCTCTCTCTCTTCTCTCTCTTACTTATAAAATTTGATTCATTACTAATACCAAATAACCTAAGCATTCTCAATCTAGGCGATTGGCTATAAATGCTATCATTAATAATAAAAAGAAAAAAAAAAAGCTTCAACCTTTACCATCAAAAGTTATTGCTTTGTTAAACATAAAATTTTACTAATATTATTTGGTTATAGGTTTAAACAGCCAAATGAGATGTGACAAATTTAATATAATTATAAAAAAATTATGAAGTTTTAATATATTTGCAATAATTTAGGAATTATAAATCATGATATTATAAGACTATACCTAATTACAAATCAGGATGCTCAAAATCAAAAAATATGATAAAAATGAAAAGCATGCTAAAAATGTTTTTTAATATCACAGTTAAATGAACAAAATGAGACTATTTAATATAATAATAGACGCATTTTTTAAAGAAAAGTATGATATATAGCCTCAAAATTTTATTATATAAAATGAATAAATATATGATAAAATTAACAAATAATAGAATGAAGAAATTATATATAAGAAGATTTGAAGATGCATTAATAGACTAGAGACAAGTACATAAAACTATGAATAACAAATTAAGAGAAATAGAAACCAAAGTAAACATTTGTTTTTGTCATATATATAAAAATAAGAAATAAAAATGTTAAAACTCCATAATCATTAATGCAAATTCAAATAAAAATAATGAGACAAAGTCAAAATACATTAAAATTTAAGGAGTAGACAAACTTAGAGTTAGGGTTTCGTTGAGACGGCTTTCTTATATATTTCATTAAAAGCAACGCTATTCTAGTAAAAATATTTTGTACCATATAAAAGTTACCTTTAAAAGTAGTAAGAAAACCGTCCCAAACGAAGCCTAAGTCTAATTTAAACAAGATATAACAGATGAAATACCAAAAATTAAATAAAATAACTTGAATAGAATTATGCAAAAAAAGATTTATTACACAATAAACATAATTCTTCATGAAGCACTACAAAAATGAATTGAGGAGTGTATCTAAAGGAAAAACCAAATAGCTGGAAAAAGAATAATTTGGTTTCTTTTAGTTCTTCTCCATTAATTAAAGCTGAGAAAAATGCTCTTATTGATTAAAAATATAAAAAAAATTAATATCCAACCATTAAAAATTCATATACTTATTTTTTTTTATTTTGTGGACATTAGGACATTAAGGAAACTCACACACAACATATGCAATACACAAAGACTACGAACCCTGAACCTCTTAGTGAAGCCTAAGCTCTCAACCAATAAGGCAAGGAAGAGTTGTGTATAAAAATTCTTCTTAAATACCTTAATTCTATAAAAATAGGAAAAATAAATTTCCAACGGTGAGAGAGATACATAAAGAAAAGACAATTTTGATCCTGTATAGAGATGGTTTGGTAGTAGCCATAGCTAGAACTTCAAAGATGAATTTCTTTCTTTCTTGGCATTTTTAGAGCATGATTAGATGGTTCAAGTTTTGAATCGTACACTTCAAACAAAAGCTGCAAGATTCCTACTAAAATATATATAATATTTTCTGGTTTTTGAGAAGAGAATTTCCAGAGCCACAAATCTTGTGACTGAAGCGCTTACACTTGGAATGTAGAGTCATCTTCACGATGTAAGAGGATTTCACTTTTCAACTCCAAGAGGAAAATAATCTGCTGCAGGACGTGCTCATACTCATGTGTAAGTGATTAAGAAATTAAGATGCTCATAATAATATCACTTTTCAATTTATAACTATCGCATAGAATAAAATTAAAAAAATGACATGTGAGTAAAAATGAAACCGAATTCCTACTGAAATAAGATTTCAGAAGAAAAATTAACAATAGAATGTTGTATCTTCTACTCCTAACTATCTAATATATAAATGTATATAATCATAATATCTATCTTCTTACTGTTTGACGTTGAAGACTAGAATATTTTTTTGAGGCTTGTTCGGGACTAGATTTTTTACTGTTATAGAAGCAAATATCTTTAGTAAAAAAAAATAATTTGATATATATTATGAATTTAATTTTGTATCTAGATAACTCTTATAAAAAAGACATTCAAATGAAGCCTAAATATCTATCGATTGTTGGGTTTTAGGGTTTAATATACATTGATCAACAGTCAATAGTGGGCAATAATATTATGCAATTTAGCAATTATTATATAATAAAACAATTAGCAAATACTAGTTATGGTTTATTGTATGAATCAATAATATATTTGTGAATCATACAAGATATTTCCTTATAATAAAAATATGGATTAAATGTCATATGTATAAACATGAAAATATGGCTTAAAACTATTTTTATGTTAGGATGTCCTATTACATTTTTTTTTTTTTGTCCAAATAAAAACAACATAATTTATGAATGCCTAGATTATTATAAACCAATATTAAATAGAAAAAAAAAGTATGCTTAAAATTTTAGACTAATTTTAGGTCCTATTTTCTTTTCAAATAACAGCATCAGAGAAAGAGGCAGCGAGTTCCCTTCAGCATATAACAGATTATAAGTAAGTTAGCACTAATTCATCAATTACATCGATTATAATATTAATAAATGTTAAATTTAAACTTTTTTTTAATTCATCTAATCCAACCACTTTCCATGATTCTGTAGTTGTAAATTTAAAATTCTTTAATCAATTAGTCACATTGATCATGATTTGCTTCCATATGTGAAAGAGAGATAGAACTTACAGACTAACAATCCAGATTAAGCCATAAGAAGCTATAGTGCTTTAAGCAGAAGAATGCTAAGTAGTATGAAACTTTGCAAAAATCAACATTATTACTTTATTTGCCGCATCTTTTCATGTGCTATATTATCATAAATAAGAGTGATATAAATTTGATGGTGAGTTCGACCCAATTTTTGACATATAATGAAAATTGTTAAGAAGATTGTCACTTAAAATATTTTATAAAATGGGGTAGTTTTTGTAAGTGTCTGTGATATGATCCTTAATCTTTTACTTTTCACAAGTTCTTTTTTCTTCTTTTTGGATTAAGGTTTTCAATATTTAATCAATTTATTTAGTATATAAAAAACTTTTATTAAAAATTTTTTGATGAAAACCCTCAAATAATAATTATTATCTCTAACAAATTCAATCAATGAATTGATGCTCCAATTAAAAAAGGCTTGACATTTCATTAAATCCTTGTAAATTTCAAATCCACAATTTTGGAAATAAAATTTGAAGTTAAAGGGAAGATGCTTGCTCATTGCATTATATGGGTCAATTACAATTGAATTCAATCTTACATATTTTAGATTAATGAGATTGATAGAAATAACCTCACTATTAAGATTGGGAACATTTAACCTTTGATCAACACCTAAAATGTCTTAACTTGCTTAGAGGTGTTAATAGTTATAAAAATTGAGACATTAAGATCAAAAGTGTTGGTTAATGATTCATTTTATGTTCTTGTAGGTGGATTATGATCTCATGTTTCTTTATGGGATATGCTCTTTCATCTCCTTTATGTGAAATTAAAAAGTTATTTGTCTTTAACAGTGAAATAATGATATCCTACACTCTAATCAAGAATTTTATGATATTACCTTGTCATTTGTGCTTTTTTATTTTTTAGTTAAAACCCACAGATGGGTCTACGTTTTGATTAAGAAAATTGATAACTAGTTCTTAAAGGATCAAATGCTCACCACAGCAAAAAAAAAAAGTATAACCAAATTCAAAGGAAACACTAATGAGTTAATTAATTATCATATCTAATTACAATAAGCAAAAGGAAAAATAACAGGGAAGCAAAAAAGTCAAGCCTTACAAAGCACCCAAGTGAGATCTTCAATGAAGCCCAGTACAAGGAGATAAGCTGCAAAAGAGAAATAAACCAAACAAAAAAAAAAACACTAATATAACGACACACATATACCTGAAACGAACCAAAGGATACCCCATGAAGCCAACATAGAACAGAATCCAGCCAACAAATACCAAGTCAACCAACACCCAAATTAAGATATAGGATCCAAACATACAGGAAAAGACTCCAAAGAAATCGAATAAGCAAATAATAATAATAAAGAAACATTAAATCAATAACCCACACCAAACAATAGGGCTTCGAAGCATCAAACACCACAACCCAGAATTAAATCAGAAGTACATGATGAATAAGACAAAAAGTATTAGAGTTCCCCACAATTTCCGAAAAAACACACGGAACTACCATAAGAGCTAATTATTGTTTTTCTTAGCAATCAAAAGCTTAGGAATGTTCATAGGAACCTTTTCTAAGTGGAGGTGAAGAATATGGAAATCAATTTTTGAATGCTCCAAGGATTTGTAATGATCACAAAAGGGAGGGAACTCCTCCATCTCAACATGCTGTATATACCCAAATTTTTCAGAGCCAAGTCACACACCATCGAGATAATTTTTAGTGATATCTAATTCAATCAAAACATGAGCAATTCAAGATCGCGATCCGAGCAATTCAGAGTCGCGATCCAATTGAAGTAGCATTATCAGTTTTTAACGGGCGACCAAATAAC
>NW_021477103.1:0-231 GCF_001605985.2 Dendrobium catenatum | reverse complement strand
TTTTATGTGTTTTGTTGTACTTGTGTTGTATTTTTTTATGTGTTAGTTTCACATTTTTTTTTGTGTTAAGTGCTTATGTTAAGTGTTTTGTTTGTATTTTTTTTGTTTGTTGTTGTATTTTGATATTATGAAATGTGTAATCCTTTCATAACTATCAATGCATTTCGTACTTGTTTCAATGTTGATTTGTTATTGAAATGTCGTTAATTTTTATGAATTTCATTAGAATTA
>NW_021477102.1:0-399 GCF_001605985.2 Dendrobium catenatum | reverse complement strand
ATTTCAGTTGACATTGAAAATGATGATGATGATTACGTAATATTGATGAAAAAGATTTATATGACCCTACTACCACTAAGAAAAGAAGAAGGATGTGTTCAACAATTTGGGGTTTTTATGAGATGTTACCCCTTCCTAGTGATGGAAAACAGAGATGCAAATGTAGAAAATATGGGGCAATATATGCCTCAAAACCTCTTCCAATGCATCCTAATCACTATTAAGAGTATATTGGACTCAAGCCCTACCTTGGTCAAACTTGGTTCACCAGGTCAACAAGTTTTGACCAAAATACCCTTTAGGGGTTTGAACAATCATTCCAAACCAAATGGCCACCAATTATATGAGATGACTTACACTATATTTCAAATATAAAACAAAATATATTGGACCCAAACC
>NW_021477101.1:0-238 GCF_001605985.2 Dendrobium catenatum | reverse complement strand
GTCCTCTTCCCGCTCTAAGCTAGAGATCAAAATTGAGGAGAAGTTTGATGGACAAAAGTCCAATGAAAAAGAAAAAGAAAAAGAAAAAGAAAAAAGAAAATTTATTGATCAAAAAATGATACAATTAAGTAGTGAAGACGACTCCAACATCGTTGTCCTTAGGCCTCCAAATGCATTACCTCAAAGAGGTGGGAGGATGGCTTTAAGGGCACGAGGCCGAGGCCGTGCTTCATTAGAG
>NW_021477100.1:0-430 GCF_001605985.2 Dendrobium catenatum | reverse complement strand
AATAGATTTGCAACAATCTCCCCCTTTTTGATGATGACAAACACAAGTAGGAAAATTTAAAAAGGTTTCATTAGAATAATCAAAGTTACAAACCCAAAACCAAACCTAAAACCCAACAGCTTTTTCCTACACCCTACTCCCCCTTTTGTCATCACAAAAAGAGGGCCCAGAAACAAAAGAAAAACATCACAAAAAAAGACAGGAAACAAACAACACAAAGTACAGACTAAAATAATGAGGGATCCAGATCATCAGATGGAGGTGGTAGAGGTGGCTGCTGAAAGTAGGTGGCATGTGTGGTGAACTGAGTATTAAACCAGGTGATGTCCTGGTCATGATGCTGCTGCTGCTGAGTAAGAAAACTGTCAAATCGGGCTAAATCCTCAGCGCGGTGATGCTCGTAGCGGGCAATGTCCTCTGAGTGTTGCTG
>NW_021477099.1:0-319 GCF_001605985.2 Dendrobium catenatum | reverse complement strand
TGGCAATTGGGATACTACTAAATTGGAAGCTTATTTCAGTGAGCATCTTATTAGTACCATTCTTGAAATCCCTATCAAGATTAATTTGATTCATGATTCTGTTGCCTTGAAGAACAAAATTTCTGGGAAATCCATCACGGCTTTGGTTTATGATGCTGTTTTTGACCTTGAAGAGGAGGTGAATAATTGGGAGTGGCTTAAAAAGTTTAAATTAAAACCGAAAATAGAATTCTTTTGGTGGAGACTTCGGCATAATGCAATTCCTTCCAAAGCTTTCTTGTTTAATAGGAAACTCTGTGATTGTGCGGGTTGTCCTAGA
>NW_021477098.1:0-226 GCF_001605985.2 Dendrobium catenatum | reverse complement strand
TCCCTAAACAGCCCTTCTATTCAAATCCCCCCCCCCCTTTCCATTTAAATTTTCCCTCCAACTCTTGAATTAACTCCATGTGGGGCCCGCCTAGAGTAAGTAAGGACCGGAGGGCCCGCCTAACATTACTCCCCTCCCAAAGACTCACCTTATCCTCAAGGTGAAATAAAAGGAATTGATCTTTCATTTTTTTCAAATGGCTCCCACGTAGCATCAAATTCGGGGA
>NW_021477097.1:0-438 GCF_001605985.2 Dendrobium catenatum | reverse complement strand
TGGACCTACACCACCACCAATACCACCACTTGCACCTTCCTACCCTACCTACGATCATGATGACATAATTCAACAATAACAGCAACACCATGACAAAGAAATGAGATGATTTAGAGAAAGGTTTTCCTCAATTGATAATTAATTTACATCCATCCATCAATACTTTTAATAACCACAACCACCACCTGATTAGGATCCACCTTACATTTATTATTTATTTGTTCTATTTTCCTGATTTCATTTTTTGTAGTGTTCAATTTATTTGTTGTTCTTCCTCTACTTGGTGATGTCAAAGGGGGTAAAAAAATGTATGTTTGATTGTATGTTTCTACTTAATAGAACCCTTTGTTTGTTTTACTTTGTTTCATATTATCCTTTTTTTCTTTTGTCTTTTAAAAAAGAAAATAAAAAATTTGCAACTCCTAAATTTTAAATTTT
>NW_021477096.1:0-222 GCF_001605985.2 Dendrobium catenatum | reverse complement strand
TTTTTCTTTCGAAATTTCTTTGTGAAATTTTTGAGGGATTAGAGGATCGTTTTAATAATGAAAACATAGAGATTTGAGAAATTTTTGGAGAATACAATTTTAGGGCTTTTTGTTAAAAAACATAATTTCTACTAAGTATTTTTAGAAAAATTATTCCTAAGGACTTTAAAAATATTTTTAAAGCATAAACTTAGAATTTTTATGAAAATTTTGTTTTTATTA
>NW_021477095.1:0-374 GCF_001605985.2 Dendrobium catenatum | reverse complement strand
TTAGAGCTTCTGCTTCTCCTACCAAATACCATCAATCATCTTAATTAATTCTTCTTCTCAGTTCCCGGACAGCCTTCTCCTTCGTCTTCTTCTTCCTCCGCCCACTACTTTGCTATTTACTAAGTGAGCTTCAGAGATAGTGATGGCTGAAGGTTCTTCCAACTTTGACTCGGAGTTCGTCCCCGTCTCCGATTGCATACCTCCGTTTAGAGAGATTAATTATAAATAGACAGATTAATTAGAGCTTATGCAACTCCTACCTAATACTATCAATCGTCTTCATTAATTCTTCTTATCAGTTCCCGGACAGGCTTCTCCTTCATCTTCTTCTTCCTCCGCCCACTACTTTGCTATTTACTAAGTGAGCTTCAGAG
>NW_021477094.1:0-256 GCF_001605985.2 Dendrobium catenatum | reverse complement strand
TTTATGCACTTTGTTGTAGTATCTGGCTCATGTAGTGCATCCGCCACTGCTGTATGTAAGTAGATAGATGTTTTCCTTCACATACTGGAATTAACTTCAGGATACTGCATTTACTGAAGTCTTTCTACATCTACCCATCAGTGGCATGTGGCACGTATATTTATCTTTGTGGAAAGATCGTATGTGTTGCAGATCATTTGGAGTAGTAGTTGATCGTAAGAGTGTTGTAACATTCACCATCTTTTGTTATGATAAC
>NW_021477093.1:0-2804 GCF_001605985.2 Dendrobium catenatum | reverse complement strand
AAAAAAAAAATAGAACACTTGTTTAGGGTTATTTTTATTAAGAAAAGGATTTTCACAATTCACCCCCCTCTTGTCATTTATTAATTACACAAGGGACTCAACACCACTAAGTCGTCAAAATTTAATAAATGTAAGTGACCTCTTCAAAACAAATGATGTGCTATAAAGTAGCACTACTAATTTAAAATGTGTGCTTTTGATAGGAAATAATTTAGTTCACAAGTAAACCTAAGGGAATACTTGAGTTCGCAAGCAAACTTTTCACTAATTAGAAGAAAACAGGAGAATAGAATAAAATATGGGAGAAATCAGCCCAAAAATGATAGATTGCGAAAATTGAAACAAACCAAAACACACACGGACCAAATTATAAGTGATCCCCAAATCGAGAGGAGGATCGTCTCTCCCAAATCTCTAGATGAGAGATTGTAGAGCCCAAGCACCAAGAAACTCTAATTCACAATCAATGAAAACATGAAAACTCCATAATTCTCTCATGCACTTTAATACAAAATATTTCCTAATTAATTTTCCCTTCCAAAGCTTAAGCCGCTCCGCCCCTTTCCCTTTTAAAACTATTTGATGGATAGGACCCATCTAATAGGTGGAAAAGAGATGAAGGAGGTGGACTACTACAGCCTCCTGTAGAATTGCTAAACCGGATGTGCCAATTCAGCCAGCACAGGCGTAACATTACCGCCCACCCAAAGAACCACCTTGTAATCAAGGTGAAAATTTGGAAACTGCTGTTTAATTTGGCTACCACATGGCTTCATAGTCAGGAAGGCTATTCCACTGGATCAACACTTACTTAGTTTCTTCATCTTTCTGCCGCACTCCCATCAGCGGTTCCAGAATCACCTTTAAATCCTCAGTAAGCGTTGCAGGTAGCTCGGGTTTGGTTGTGTTGTCACCACTAGAATTCCTCAAATTAGAGACATGAAAAATTGGGTGTATCATCTCTGATTGTGGTAAATTTAGTCGATATGACACTGCACCATTCTTCTCTAATACTTCATAAGTCCCATAGTACCTTGGAGACAGCTTTTCATTCATCATGTGGGTGATTGTCCTCTCCCTATATGGTCAGAGTTTCAAGAACACCTTTTCCCCCTCTTCAAACTAGATGTCCTTCCTAAGCCCACCTACTTGTTTCTTCACAATTTGTCGAGCTCTTAATAAATACCTCTTCGACTCCTCTTGCAATCAATCCATCTCTTCCAAGTATTCCTCAACTGAAGAAATGAGAGTACTGCTACTCCCAAAGTCGACCAAGTATGGGGGATCTCGCTCGTACAACACCTTGAATGGGGTTATTTGTGAAGCAGAATGAAAAGATGTGTTATACTAGTACTTCACCCAAGATAGCCACTTAGCCTATATCTTGGGTATCTCTGACACAAAGTATCTCAGGTACGTCTCCAAGTTCCTGTTGTCTACTTCCGTCAGGCCATCCATTTGTGGGTGGTAAGATGTACTCCTCTTCATAACATCCCCCTGTAGTCTAAACAAATCTCTCAAAATATGGTTGAGGAATACCTTATCGCTATCAAATATGAATGCCTCAGGTACTCCATGTAACCTGACCACCTCCATGATGAAAGCTGTAACCACTGTCATTACTGTGTAGGGGTGTCAGAGGGAAATTAAATGTGCATACCTGATCAACCTGTCCACCACCACCAAGATCACCATGAACCCCTCTGATCAGGGCAACCCATATATAAAATCCATAGGTATCTCCTCCCACACTCTGCCCGGTAGAGCTAACGGCTGTAGTAGTCCTCCTGGTGACATAGCTATGTACTTATTTCTTTGATTGATCTCATATCTGGCAACCATATCCTATACATCTTTATGCATCCCCTTCAAATCTGACCTAATCTTTCCCAAACTTCATCTCTAGCACTTTCCTCTCTGAAGGCCTCCCAGTCTAGCATCAATAGAATAGATAGTGCCACTATCAGCAGCTCCCCCATGCATCTTGATAAGGCATCAGTCGCCTCCACTCCAGGACTATACTAGATCTCAAAGTCTTACTCGAGCAACCTCGACATCCAACTTTGATGCTCCTCTATCACCATCCATTATTCAAGCAAGAATTTCAAGCTCCGACGATTTGTCCTGATAATAAAATGTCTCCCAAGGAAGTAGGGCCACCACTTCTGGATGGCCAATATGATGGCCATTAATTATCTCTCATAAACAAATTTCAACCGGGCTCTAGCAGTCAACACCTGGCTAAATTGGGCAATGGGCCTACGACTCTGCATTAGCACTGCACCCAGCTTGTACCCGGATGCATCTGTCTCCACAATGAAGGTCTGAGTGAAATCTGATAATGCTAGGACTGACACTACAGTCATCACCTTCTTCAAGCTCTCAAATGCTGATGTGGCTGCCTCCCCCCCATAGGAACCCATCCTTCTTCAACTACTCAATGAGTGGCCATGCTATGGAGCTATACCCCTTAATGAACCTCCTTGTAGTAACCTGTTTGTCTCAGAAATCCTCTCAATTCCTTCAGATTATTCAGCACCGGCCACTGTAGCATGGCCTCAATTTTGGACTGCACTGCTTCCACCCCATCTTTTGATACCACATGGTCTAAGTACTCCAACCTGGCTTGTGCAAAGTAGCATTTCTTTAAATTAGCCCTCAGCTGGTGCTCCTATAATGCCTCTAATACTCTTTTCAAATTCTCCCAGTGCTCCTCCTCTATCCTACTGTAGACCAAGATGTTGTCAAAGAATATAAAAATAAATAGTCTAAGATAAGGTTTAAAAACCTTATTCATAACCTAG
>NW_021477092.1:0-1095 GCF_001605985.2 Dendrobium catenatum | reverse complement strand
CCCTTTGCTTACCATCCACTGGATTTACGGGATACGATTGAGGAAGTGCATGCAAGGGACTAAGCTACCCTCACAATGAATAAATTGATGGAAGCTAAACGAAACAGTAAAAGCAATAAACAAGAACAGAGAAATGGAAGAAGAAAATAAAACTCAACTAAAAAATTCTGTTCACAATAAACTTGACACCCCAAAGAAAGAAAACTTCTGTTCACTAGATATCTCATGGGATACATAACTAAAACAGAGAACCCTCACACACTTTCACGGGATAACTTTAAAACACATAGCAAATCAGTTTTTGAAAACTGTCCGAAAACTAGAAATAAAGAAAAATAAAAATAAGACTAAACAATGCAACGCTTGGTTTGAAATAATTCCAACAATCTCCCCTAAAACCAAGATGTTCTTCATCCCAAGCATCTTCAATAGCTTTACGAACCTCGGTGTCGGTAATGCTTTGGTGATCAAATCAGCTACCTGATCTTCTGAACTGCAGTGCTCCATGCTAACCTGACCTGTCTTTACTGCATCTCTGATAAAATGGTAACGCACATCAATGTGCTTACTCCTTCATGTTGCACTGGATTTTTGGCCAATGCAATCGCCGACTTGTTGTTCACATAAATTGTTGTTGCTTCATAAATATCTCCATAAAATTCCTCCAACAAAATCTTCAGCCACATTGCTTCACAAGCCGCTGCTGCCGCTGCTATGTACTCAGCCTCAAATGTAGATAAGGCTACAACTTTCTGCTTTTGTGTGCTCCAAGTGAAAGCTGTATCACCAACATAAAACACATATCCACTTGTGCTGTTTCTTTCCTCATGATCATTTGCCCAATCACTATCACAATATCCAAGTAACTTCATGTCTCCACTTCACTGATAATGAAGGCCAAACTCAACTGTGCCACTGATATATCTAAGAATCATCTTCGCTGCAAGCCAATGAGATTCTCTCGGATTCTCCATGAATCTTCTCAAGATGCCCACACTATACACAATGTCAGGTCTCGTCACTGTCAAGTATTTGAGGCTCCCAATCAAATTTTTTACAATGTCGGATCAACCAAATTTCCTTCTCCTTCTTTTG
>NW_021477091.1:0-270 GCF_001605985.2 Dendrobium catenatum | reverse complement strand
ATTAACTGAAAAGGTTTATTTCAGCAGTATTAGAAAGTACAGAGAGTAAAGATAGACTTTTAGTTTCCGTTGGGATGGTTTCTTCCTGTTTTATAAAGTAATTTTTAATATAATTTTTTTTATTTAAAATTTGTGTATTAAAAAGATGTTTTATAAAGCAATAAGAAAGCTGCTATAAATAAAGCATTAAGCTTCATTTGAAACATGGTTCTTACTACCTTTTAAAATAATTTTTTACATAAATTTCTTAAAATAAACAAATAAATAATG
>NW_021477090.1:0-336 GCF_001605985.2 Dendrobium catenatum | reverse complement strand
GCTTTCAATATTAAGATGATATATAAGGAAACTCCTAGCAAATGCAAGGATACTTCCAATCAATTACGAGCCTTATACAGTCCCTTACTGGACTTTTACTCCTTGGGCAAGGTCTTAACCTCGACCTCAAAAAGGCAGTAACGGTCTAAAGATAGACCTTCTTCACTTTTGATTCGAGATATACGCGGCGTTCGCCCCCTCCCAATCAAAGCAAAATCAATCCCAGGGGGATTCGATTTGACCTCTTAAATACAGGTTAACGTCGTTGAGCAAAGGCTCTGACATACAACCTCGGAAAGGTCTCACATCCTTGATGGATTCTCTCGACCTCTTCCA
>NW_021477089.1:0-304 GCF_001605985.2 Dendrobium catenatum | reverse complement strand
AGATTAGACAAACTTGCATTAGAAGTAGATCACAATGTGCATTTGTTAAAAATAGAAGTTCATGGATTGACATATCAAAACAACACCTTTCAAGAAAGAATCAAAGAATTAAAAAATGAAATTGCATCACTCACATCAGACCAACCTAGAAAACCCCCAACACAGCATGCATTACATAACTTTAGGAAGAGGCACTATCACCCACATAGATTAGTAAACTCATTTTTTGGTGTTAGGTGTTTCTCTTGTGGCATGATAGGTCACATTGCCCGCACATGCACAATTCACCGTAGGACACACTTAG
>NW_021477088.1:0-202 GCF_001605985.2 Dendrobium catenatum | reverse complement strand
TAAAGAAAGGTCATTCCTAATAATGACATTATGAAGGGTTAACTGATGGGGACATCAGATTTCGACACGTGTACCATCGCCGGCGGCGCAGATCGACGGCTACGATCCAGAGCCTCTACTTCTGAGTTATTTACAGCTTATGTCATGTGTACTTCTTTAGTTTTTCTAGTTTGCCCCTGAGGGCATTGTTCCGCTTATGTAG
>NW_021477087.1:0-1311 GCF_001605985.2 Dendrobium catenatum | reverse complement strand
AACCCTGTAGGTCAATCCCTGCACAACTTAAGCAAAGAGCTTTGTCAACTTATCCTCTCAAGTACCTGAGAATCCACTTAACCGCCTCCAATGAAATTTGTCTGGGTTACTCATAAATTTGCTGACGATTCCCACTACATATGTTATATCAAATCTTGTGCATATCATAACATATATCAAACTTCCACTTGTTGAATCATACAAAGTCTTTTTCATTTATTCTTTCTCTACTTTAGATTTAGGTGATTGCTCCTTAGATAGCTGAAGTGACTACCCAAGAGAGTGCAAACTGACTTAATTTGCCTCACACATGTTGAATCACTAAAGCACATTTTGAACATACTCATCTTGAGAAAACTTCATTATACCTGCACTTTTTTTTTTTGGTTAAAACCCACAATGGGGCCTACGTGTTAATATCAAAAAACGGTTACATAGTCCTTAAAAGGATCCACAGACTCTCTAATGCTCGACAGAGCTACAAACAAAAAGTAAAAAAAAAAACCTACGAGTCCGTGGTTCCTTATCCTAATATTACAAATAATAGAAGCGCTAAAACTAATGGTGCTGTGAGCATACAGCACCCAAAAAAGGAAGTTCTGAAGATAAGAGTTTAGCATCCACTTCCTGCAAAAAAGAAGAAGCCAAAAAAGGAGCCCAAAAAGAAACAACCAGAAGACTATCTGGATAACCAAGAGGGTAAAACGCGAAAGTGCTAAAGGTAACCTGCAGAGAAATCTCCAAAAAACCCAATTAGAGCATATGAAATAACACAACGAAAAGGATATGAAAAACTGATCAGTACAGCCATTCAGGAAGCAAGCATTCAACGACGAGAAGCAGCAGTTCATAGAGCTCGGCCAGCATAAAAGATAAATCAAAACATTAAGAGATCTCAGCTGCATGTCAAACAACCAAAACGCCCAACTACAAAACACTGGAGTGGAGCAAATCAGAAAAGCAATGTAAGACATATACCATATAATAGAAAACACCCTGCCAGATAAAATTCCAATACAAGCCAGAAACACACTGAAGCAGAAATTGCCCAGAACAACACGAATAGCCCAGCCAATAGAGAGATAAGGAACACCAAAGAAAAAAGAAGGAAACAACACAGCAAACCTGCAATTAACCATGCCTAATATAGGGTAAATCAGTATTATCTAACATGATCATACCAAGAAGGAGCGGATGCAAACCAGTAAGACTTAAATCCTCATAATGAGAAATATTGCAGCCACGCTTAGCTAACCAATCAGCGCAAACATTATCTTCACGAAAAATGTGAGAGATAACAAAATTAAAATT
>NW_021477086.1:0-603 GCF_001605985.2 Dendrobium catenatum | reverse complement strand
GGGAAAAGGTAGTCAAATCGTACAATACGATAGGTATCATATAGTACGATCAGGCGAATTTTGATCGTCCTGAGGCCTCAGCACGACTTTTGAATAAAAGTTTCGTACTATACGAACAGGTGTCTCATACAGTACGATATATAATAAATATAGTACCAAACAGCTTTAACTCATATCTGTCCTTTATGCTGATGTGGATCGTACCGTATGAAAGGGATGTATCTTACAGTAAGATACGCAATAATGTCGTACCAACCGAATTTAATTCGTCCTAATCCGTTGCTGACATGGATCGTAACGTACAAAGAAGAGATATCTTACAATATGGTAGGCAATAAGGCGGGATGAATATCGTACAGTACGATGTAGGTCATACAGTACGATCAACAGAGCCAAAATCTGCTTGTTGGTGGACGGTATGTAGATTGAGATGTATCGTACAGTACGATGTAGGTCATACAGTATGATGAACAGTCAATGCAGAGTTTTGGTGAGGTGAGTGTGTGATGATCAGGAGCAGCCTAATTAAAAAAAAATTGTTTTGTTTTGTTTTTTTTTGTTTATGTATTTTTTTTATGCAGTTATATCTATGACACCTAATCT
>NW_021477085.1:0-533 GCF_001605985.2 Dendrobium catenatum | reverse complement strand
TATATTAGGTAACTTCCCTTTTTAATTTCAGGCAAGGTAACTAAAATAATTCTGAAATTTGAATTAGACTTTAATCTCATTAATTGACTCTCTTAATTAGATAGGCACTAATTAGGAAAGCAATTAATTTCAGGAATTTGAAAACCGTGGAAGGGAACTCAGGGAGAGAGGGGGCGGGATGGCCGGAACCTGGGGGATTGGCCGCCTGGAGTCGGCGGCAGGCCAGGCGGGTGAGATGGCTGGGTCGGTGGGGTCTGGGGATGGCCGTGGGGCTTCACTCAGCGGCTTGGAATGGGGAGGGGGAGGCGGCAGCACGGCTGCTGGCCGACTGGAGGCGGGGGAGCTGCTGTTTGGCGGCCGAGCAGAGTGGGGGCAGTGGAATTTTGAGGGGATTGGATTGTGGGGGAAAGGAGATGTCAAGGAGAAATTGTTCCGGAGGAAATTCCTTGAACTATCACACCACTTGATCACAAACAAACTAAGAGAAAGCCTAGAACTCACAAAGAGATCTAGCTCCTCTCAAAACTCACTAA
>NW_021477084.1:0-405 GCF_001605985.2 Dendrobium catenatum | reverse complement strand
GTTCTCTTGGCTCTCCATAGCCCATGCCGTAGTCTTCCCTTCTTCCTCCCTGCTCCCACGTGGCACGATTTCCTTCCGGAAACCCCCCCATCTGATTCGGCCACCCTTCACGTGTGCCGTGGGGGCCCACCGAGCCCATGTATGGCCGGCCCCCTTGACCACCGGTCATTCCCCAAGGGCCACCTACTCCAGACCCTTCTCCTCCTTCCCTTGGCCATTGCCCTTGCATGCCATCTTCACTCTGATTTACTCCTTGTTCCCTAATTGGAAAATCAGGGTTAGGGTTTTGATTCATCACCAGAGATTTCTTTTTTTCCTTAGGGTTTGATGGAACAACTTGAGCTTCTAACAATATCCAGATCATCTACTCCATTCCCCCAAATCTCTCTTCTAGGGTTGAGAATT
>NW_021477083.1:0-441 GCF_001605985.2 Dendrobium catenatum | reverse complement strand
ATTCAAGGGAGGATTCCTACCGCTGGAGCGAGAAGGATTCATGTGGAGTTCAAAGGTAAGATTCTCTTCTTGTGAATTTAGATTACTTCACTCTTTTCCTTCTTCCTTCTAGATTCTTGTGAAAGAAGATCTCTCAAGGAGATCCAGTTCTCTGCCGACACTTGGAGAGTGTGAACAGCCGAAGGGTTCTTTGCCCATACTAGGAGAGTGTAAAAAGGACGGAAGGGTTCTCTGCCCACACTAGGAGAGTGTGAAAGGACCGAAGGGTTCTTTGCCCACACTAGAAGAGTGTGAAAGGACGAACGGTTCTCTTCCAACACTGGGGATAGTGTGAAAGGACGGACGGTTCTCTGCCAACACTAGGAATTGTGTAAAAGGACGGACGGTTCTCTGCCAATACTGGAGATAGTGTGAAAGGACGGACGGTTCTCTGCCAACACT
>NW_021477082.1:0-206 GCF_001605985.2 Dendrobium catenatum | reverse complement strand
TATAATTCAAGATTTTTAACAACTCCTTTCCAGTCTTATCAATATGAAAAATATTATTATCAACAAAAACATACACCGAAATTCATATATACATATCCTTAATGACTTGTATATGCATATATTAAAAATATAAGAAAAAAATAATTTCAACATTTTAAATTTTTTTAAATTTTAATATTTATTTTAAAAAATAAAAAAAGAAAGAT
>NW_021477081.1:0-12964 GCF_001605985.2 Dendrobium catenatum | reverse complement strand
ATATTAATGGCAACCGAACCATCCGTATTTAATTTCACATACGGGGGTTTAGGTTTAATCCAGTAAACAAAAGAGTCAGAATTATTCGAGGAAAGCATAACCAGATTAATACCAAACTTGACCGCAAGATCTTTACACTTGGCAAAGGTCTTACAAGAGATAACTTTATAATTATACAGTTGTAAAACCTTTCTTTTCACATTATTAATGATATTAGAAGCCTCCATCTTAATATTCTCATGTTTCGCCTTATTCCTAGCTTCCCAAGTGTACCATGTATTCTCATGTTATCCGCCTTTATTCTCTCGCTTCCAAGTATAATCATATAACAGAACAAGAAGAAGGTTGAATTAAAATGACCTCTTTAACAAGGTATTTAAGCTCACTATTTCATTACAATGTTTAATTATATGTTTCTATTTTTGTATATAATTGGAAGTTAGTTCCTTATCCGTTTATATATTGCTTAATTATATTATTATATTCTTATCTCTATATATACCTGCTTATCTCATTCTCTTCATCCATTTTGTCAAATCATGGTTGTATTCATTTATTTTATCTATTTTAGTTTATGTTGAACTCAGTCAAGGATGTCTATTTTATTGATATGTCATATTGAATCATATACCTTTTTTTCTTGCATATTATTATTCGTTATTCATGTTTCGGTCAAAAAACCTTTTAATGCAACGCCTTTATTTAACAAAATAGTAGATAATACATAAGTGTTAAATGTAACTTATGCCTAAATAGAATAAGTTATAGGGAAAGAACTATGCCAAATAGCCGCAAAAATATGAGATTTCTCCCCAACATTCCTAAATTTCTCCCAAGTTTTACTCAATTGAAATTTACCATTCGAAGAATCCGAGAACAGGATTCTGTCATTACAGTTAATGTTCAGGGGGATATCCCTTATAGTGTTCACTAAACAAGTGGGCAAAAAAATTTTCAATTTATCCACATCCCAAACATTCTCCCTAAAAAAGGAAGAAACTTTAATCCTTTCCACAGTATGAGAGTTTAAATAATCATCAATAGAGGAAACACCCAGCCAATTATCCTGCCAAAAGTAAATATCTCCCTTTCCCAACCCCCAATTCACAAATTTTTCCGCTTCCCACTTGATGTTGCACAACCTTTTCCACGTAGGAGAGTCAGAATTTTTAGCAAAGCACATCACAGGGTGAGTATTATTACAGTATTTCTCATTCATATAACGAGCCCATAAGGTACTATTCGATCTAAAAGAAAACCATAATTTGTGTGAGAAAGCAATAGCCATATCGTTAAAATTCTTACACCCCAGCCCCCCTTCATCTAATTTCCCACAAATTTTATGCCAAGACGCCCAATGAATAACCTTAGAATTACTTTTCGATCCCCAAAAAAATTTGTTTATCATTCTCTCCATTCTAGTGCAAATAGTAACAGACGGCATTAAGGTATTAAACAAATAAATCGGAATAGAATTCAAAACTGACTTGATAAGAACTAACCGACCACCAAATGAAAGAAAACTCGAAGACCAATTATTAAGTTTCTTTTGAATAATAGTAAAAATATCTTCAAAAAGGAAATTTTTCTTTTTACCTTTATAAATCGGCGTACCCAAATATTTGATAGGCAGTTTTCTAGCTTGGAACCCACAAACTCTTTGAATAGCTTGAGTCCTATTCTGATTGATAGAATTACCAACAATAAAGTTGCATTTATCTTTGCTAAAAGCAAGACCACTATAATCTTTAAACTTAAACAAAAATTTCATTAAAATTTTCACATTCTTAATGGAGCCATTAGCAAAGAGAATGAAATCATCAGCAAAGCTTAAATGCGAAATAGGCAAACCTTTAATCGTTCTAAAGTACAAACTCACATTTTTAGCATAAAGATCTTCTAAGCCTCTGGACAGATACTCCATAGCTATTATAAAAAGATGAGGAGAAATAGTATCCCCTTGCCTGAGACCTTTATAAGACTTGAAAAACCCATGATTTTTACCATTAATAATAACAGAAAAGAAGCAGTTCTCGATACTATTTTTAATCAAAAGGATAAAATCTTGACTAAAACCAAACAAATCCATAACTTTATATAAAAACTTCCAATTCAAATTGTCATACGCTTTAGTGATGTCAAGTTTATAAATAATATTACCACCAGAAACCTTAGTGTTAATATCATGCGCAAGCTCCTGAGCAAGGAGGACATTGTCACTTATGCATCTACCCTTAACAAAACCAGTTTGATTTAACGATATAATTCTCGGCAGTAAATTGGAAAGTCTACTAGCAATGATTTTAGAAATTAATTTATTCAAAAAGGAACAAAGGCTAATAGGTCTAAAATCAATCCAAACATTAGCCCCCTCTTTCTTAGGAATAAGAACAATATTAGTAGAAGAAAAAAATTTAGGATACGGGTTACCTCCAAAAAAATCTTGCACCGCATTAATAACATCACCTTTCACTATCTCCCAAGATTTTTGGAAAAACTTGGTAGTGAAACCATCAGGACCTGCAGTAGCATCTCCATTCATATCTGTCAAAACATTATAAATTTCAGTCTCATTTGGCATATGGCAAAGCAGATAATTATCATCATTATTAATCAGTTTAGGAATCAACTCAGGATTAACAATAGGGTGAATATTCCCATTGCATTTAAACATATTGATAAAAAAATCAACCCCCGACTTACAAATTAACTCATCAGAATCCAAAAGAGTCCCATCATTTTCCACAATTCTATGGATTTGACTTTTAGTTTTATTTTTATTAGCCATAGCATGAAAAAATTTGGTGTTTCTGTCCCCCTCAATAACAAACTTAGCCATAGCCTTTTGTTTCCAATAATCTTCTTCTTGACTTTGCAGAATACATAATCTATTCTTAGCAAGATTTAAATTAACACTGTTTTCCTCATTCGGAGAGTCAATGTAGATCCTCTCTAACTCCACCACTTTAGACTCAGCTTCCATGATATTCGAAAAAATATTTTTAAAAACGTTTTTATTCCAATATCTCAAACATTGTTTAAGTCTAGACAGTTTAGCCCAAAGCCTCATCATACCTGCAATGTTGTTATCCAGGAAAACAGGAGCATTCCAATTGCAAGTAATAACATCTTTAAAGTTATCATGCAAAAGCCACATGTTCAGGAATCTAAAAGCAAAAGTGCCATTATGGTTAATGACATTAACATTTAAAAGTAAAGGAGCATGGTCAGACATCGTTCTACTAAGATGTTCAACATTAGTACCAGAGAATTTAGCTAACCAATCATTATTAAACAAAAATCTATCTAAACGTTGACATAAAGGACCTCTATTCCAAGTAAAAGGGCTACCAAGGAAACCAATATCTTGAAGGTTACATTCATTAATCATCGCATTAAATTCTTCCATAACTTTAATATTAGGCCTACACCCACCACTTCTTTCACTGGCGTTCGAAATGATGTTAAAATCACCTCCAATACACCACGGACCATTGATGTTAATACCAAAATTCACAATTTGATCCCAAAGATTAATACGATCAATACGATTACTAGCAGCATAAACAAAAGAAGCAAAACAGTTAACATTACACACATTAACATTACAATGGACAACTTGGTTCAAGTCAAGCACAATATCTAATAATAAATTATTCTTCCACATAATCCAGATTTTGTTAGAAATATTCGCAAAATTCATATGAAAGCCCAAAAACTTAGAAGTATCAGAAATTCTATCAGCATTAATAAGAGGCTCAATTAAAACCAGGAGTTGAATATTATACAACCTACAAAGGTTCATCACACGTAATTTTGAAACCTTACAGCCAATCCCCCTAACATTCCACATTAGGGCTTTAATCATTACCAGCTTTGGAAGAAGTTTGAGCTCTAGTGGATCTCGGAGTAGCTGGACAGCTCTTTTTATTTTTACTTTTTCCTTTACCATTCATAATATTAGTATCCTTTTCACCCATTTCAAGATATTTAGAATTATGAGACGATAAAGCCATACCTTGTTTCATTTTAGAAGTATCAACAACATTACTATTAGTAATAACTTCACCTTCCTCATAAGAGTCCCTCACAGCAACCTCATCATTCTCAACCAAGGAGTCCCTGCTGACCTGTTTTGAGATCAAGGCATTCTCAATAACCACAGAGTTAGAAATAACAGGCGATTCGTTTAAAATGTCATCAACTAGAATAAAAAGTTTAGGATCAGCATCATTCTCATTAGAGTTTTTAAGCATCATATTAACATCTGAAGTATTAACAGCCGGATCAGGACTATCCTGAATCTTCATAGGATCCAACTTCTCCCTATCAGCTGATGTTTCAGCACCCTCCAGACTGTCATTAGACATAGGCGGCAGCGGTTCTTCCTGAGTAATATTATCATTTTCATTTGGTTTCTCGATAGGCACTTGGTTAATCTCTGTCTGAGCCAACCTCCCGCCAACATTTTCAGAAACTCTTTTTAATTCCGGATGCAGTTTAAAACAATCCGTAAGGCCATGACCATGCATTTTACAATGGTTGCAAAATTCAGGAACTTTTTCAAATTCCGCTTTTTGTAAATAACCATAAGCTTTAGAACCTACCCAAACTTCTTTAGGATGCTTTTTTGAAATATCCACTTCAACCAGCACTCTTGCGACCGACGGACGGGTTCTAGATGCCGTAGCCTGATCCGTTTGCAGAGGTCTACCGAAGATAGAACCCAAAGCATGTAGAACTTTCGAATTGAAAAAATGCAGGCGGAGATTTGGGAAAGAAATCCAAATGGGCACAATTGGAGATTCTTCTTTTATATCAAAAAAAGGAGTCCACTTCAGAACTCTCATTTGACAATTTAAGATGAAGTAAGAGCGTCTAGCAAAGATTCTACTATAATCTAAATCATTAGATAATTGAATAGCAACATGTCTAGCATCTAACAAACCAACAGAATAGAAACCAGAGAGCTTAAGAGACGAGAAAAAATTTTGAATCGCATCCAGGTTAGGACGTCGCAAACCGAATTTGCCAACCAAAGTAAATTGGAAAGGAGAAGCAAGTTTCAGCACTTCCTCATCCGAAAGTAAAACAGCAGGAACACCATTAACGACAGATTGTTGAATATTCGGAAAAATATCACCTGATTCGGCAGCTCCTGAAAGAACTTCTTTAAACGATCTAGATCTAGCAGGAGTACCAGATCCCTCCTCATCTAGGTTAAAAAAACCTTTCTTCTTTGTCACGGATTGGTCCATCGCAGATTTCCCCCAAGGATTGGCTGGAGGAGCCATCGCCATGGCACAAACGCCCAAAAGGGCACCAACAAAACCAGAGGAGCTACAAAACTCAAATAAACTAACAAACTCACAAGATCGAAGAGGAAGAAGAGCAAATCGCCAGCGAACGAGCGCGATCTCTCCGGGGATGCCCTAATCGCCAGAGCGGCGCAAAAGAGCGAAGAGAGAGGTACTTAAATTACCTCACTTAAACTCAAGTGAACTAAACTAAAAAGCTTAAACTTACAACTAATACATCAATTCACTTAATAAATACTTGAAACAAATTAAGAAATCCTCTATGCCCTATGTTTGATTCCATTAGAGGACACAAATGCATTAAATTTATCAGTTTTTAATAAATCTTTAATAAAGGGAAGCCTTTTTTGCATATGCTTGATTCCTTTTGGAAGGTATACATGCATTTCATTCATAAGGCTTAGGATGTGGGGTTGAGTGCTTCCAAGAAATTTGAAGTATTTCAATTAACATATTCTTTATAATAATTATCTTCTAAATCAATAATCAAAACATTTAAAGTAAGCTTCATGGACTCTATGTAATCACTCTATCCTATATGGGTGAATAAATGTATTCCATTATAAGCTTTATGACTTGTCGTTTAGTGGATTTTGCCCTTTGGAGTCATTAGCTTACATTGTTCTTTAAAATTAAATAATTAAACTTAAACACTTTAAAACATGATTAATAAAATACTAAATAATTAACATTAAAAAAAAATAAAAATCCCTTTGACTTATAATATAAAATTAATTTCAATTCAAAATAACTCAAAAATAAAACTCCTTAGGATATATCGAAGCCGCAAAACCTTCTTCACACACTATGGATGATTTGTTTGGACAACTGGCCTTGGCTTAGGCTCGGCCGGTGGTTATTTTGGTGTGCTTGAAGATGACTTCCTTCGAGGTTAGCTTATGTTTGTTTACATTTTTCAGTTTTAGGCATAATAATAGATGTTTACATTCTTTTACATGCATAATACACTATGTTTAGTAGTTGTATATAGTCTTTAGAAAGTACTTTGGATTTCAATCTAAATGTAAAAGTCAAATGTTAAATATGAGGTTTCTAAAATGTGTCTAGGTCGAGTTATATAAGGAGTTATAAAATGTTAAAGGTAATTGCTTATACAAATAGGGCTCTATAATAATTTGCTTTCACTTTCCTTGACAAACATTATATTTTGGAATATTATAAGAGATATAAAGATAGAAGATAAAAAGAAAACATATTTATACATACATTCATAAGAGTTAAATTTTAAGCCTATTATGGTGGAATGTGTCCACCTTTCTTTTCAGTAGATCCTAGTTTGTATTCTACATTAAAAATGAATGAATAAAATTTTTATTTATACATTGTTGTTTCATACCACTTCTTGTTACTAGCATAGCATTTATATGTGTGGTAAATTTACATTAGAGAGTATCCTTTTCATAAATTCTTTAGGTTTTCATGTTCCAGACTTTATAGGAACAAGTATGCTAGTTCTAGGACAATATGATAGAGGTACCATATACATGAATACCTTTACCTTACATGCGCACATACATGCATTTTAAATTTTTGCAACGTACACTAATCAAAAGTACACAAGCCTACATTAGTAGATAGGGGTGGCCCTTTGTGATACAAGTTTGCTCTACTTTTCCTTATGAGTCTAAGGACATTATGTTCATGAATGTTTCTTAAAAATATTGAACTTTGAAAATTTAAGAAATTTAGTGTTAACTCAACATAAAATTTAAAGTTTAGAGTGTCATTGTACCAAAATTACATTAGTAAGGTACATCTAACTCGAGAACTTTTAGTAAACTATGATTTAAGATCTTCACCAAAATCCTTAATTATGTATTAAAAGTAGCTTTCTTACCTGCATGGATTAAACCTAGAAATTATGGTTTTGAATTTGTGTGTTTAGGTGATTAGCTAGAAGCACACTCCATGTGAGCATAAGCCCATATGCATTTAGACCTCTCAAACATTCTTCTGGGAGAATTATCTTAACAATGAAATAATTTCATAAACTCTAAAATTTCCCAAAATGATTGATTAAATCTTTTAAATATTCAGACCAAATTTGTTGAATTTTAAATATAAAATAACTTTAATCTCTACTTTAATAAAAAGTACTCTCTTTAGAGATGTAATTACCTATAGAGGTTTGCTTCTACAAGAGCCTGAGAACCCAATTTAGAATAAACTCTATTTTAGTTTACTAGAGTAGGGGGAAAATCTTTTAAGCATAAACTATAGCACATCCTTAGTTAATTTTATTTTTAAAATGATATGTGAATGTTCCACTTATCCTTAGGGATGAATTGAACATTTATTATGCTATGTTTGACTATGGTACTTTAAAGGGATGAATTTGGGTAGTTAATTAATAGTCAAATTGTATTATAAAATCCATGGAATTACTTATAATGATCCCTAAGAAACCTAGTAACACTCCATAAAAAATTGAAGGTAGTTGAATGATCCTAGAATATTAAGGATTTTTGTAAACTTTCCTAACCAATAATTTTAAGCATTTTCTTAGCCTAATCTAGGGTTTTAATTTTGGTAAAATCATTAGCATGATAATCCTTGCATTAATATGCAACATAAATAAAATGATCACATCAAAATGCTTTATTGATCTCAAGCATTAAAGTTTTGAAATTCTAGGTCGAAAGAAAATCCTAGGACTTCAAAATTCTATAGAGACTAAAGGACACTTCAAACCAATTTAACAAAAATTGGAGATGCTAAACTTACTCTAAAGTTCACTCAAACAAAATTTGAGGCCAAACAAGTGTTTCTATGGGCCTTTATTAAGCTAAACATGCATTTTAAAGTTTCACAAATTCCTAAAACAATATATAAATCCCTTGGGTATAAACTTGGGTTCATTGGACAGAGCTTGTTGTCTTTAATTTATATAGAATTTATATAAGAAAATTGATCCACTAAATCAACAATTATGAATTTTTAAGTTTGGTGCATCTTCTAAAATTAAAAACCCGTGAAAATATCCTTTCACTGTTAGCAGAGCTGAATGTACTGCATTTTTTTATATGACATATTTTTAATGGCTAATGATTAAGAGATGGGCCGTAAATTTAGTGTAGCATGGCTATTAACCTTCTTTTCTAATATCATATGGTACAAATTTAAACCATTAAATCATAGAGATGTGTTATATGTATAATATAATGATTTCACCACCGTTCCACCAAATATAAAGAAACGAAGAATGCTAATTTTGCATCTAACATCAAGACATGATTCATTGCCACTGATTTCATTTCTAATAATCTGTGGTTTTCAAATTATAGCTCAGGTTCCTATTGATCTAGTAGGATTTCAGTGAAAGTTGTGGTCAATCTAAAGACTGTATGACCATGGATTGATTGTTCTCTTCACCATATCCTTGACCTAATTTTAGATATCTCAATTTGAATTCTTACCTCAATATAATGATAATAAAATCTCAATGATTAATCATTTTTCTTCACTTGAGTAGAAGGAGAAATAATACAAAAGAGATCAAGGCTGATGAACAACTAGATCAAAATATTAATATCAACCGTGAATGTTTCATTGGAGCTTGCTCAATCATATACTCCATAATATTAAAAGGCTTAGGAAGATTGGGTTTTGACTTCACTCACTTAGGAGAATATTAAGAAAGTTAATTTAGAAACCCCTCTTCAATAAAATTTAGAGTATTTATAAAGAGTTTGTGAGTTTACTTAGATGAATTTTGGGCCACTTGAGGCTTAACATAATGGTTAGGACAAATTGAATTGAGCTAATGAACGCATGGAAGGTGGCAGGGATACGTTGATGGCCTAGGAAGAGCTATTTTGATAAAATGAACAAAATAATTTGCATATGCCTCATGTTCTAGACAATTTCAACTAATAGATGGTTGACCAATAGTATAGATGATCTAGGATGGAATGGGTTCATGTAGGTTCAAGGAAAGTAAAAAATCTGTTGGGCTAGCTTGAGTTATTTAACCCACATTAAACTACCATATTAATTGGTTATGGTAGATAGTTTAAGGTGTGAGCCGACTATTAAAATAGGTTTGAGGTCATGGTTTGGCAGTATTTATGTTTAATCACGAAATACATGTGTATGCATCAAATGACCCATACATGGTCAAAATAGTTAACCATGTTGACCCAAGGTGCACCATGGGCTACATGGGGTCTAGGCATGCACAAGGATGCTTTTAAAAGTTTTATACTACATATTTAAGGTATAGGGCCAGGTTTAACCTTATATAGTCCATTTTTTTAAGGGATATTTAATATTTTGGGTCGAACATGGTTAATCATGGTCTAGCATAAGTTTTGAAATGCTCAAAGAGATGTTTTTTTTAATTTATTTATTTATTTATTTTTCTCAAGAGATTTTTATAAGTATAGGAATCAATTTAAGGGTTTAGGACTTAAGCTATATCAAAACATGCATAGTGTATACATTTAGGGTTTAATGTAATCCATGGTCAAACTTTGTCAACTATGGATTCTAAAGGTTCAAATCATTTAGGATTTGGTTTGGAACAAATTTAGACCATTCTTAAGGGTTTAGGCTTAAGGTAGATTTGAAATGTTAAATTAAGTGGCATGGATTATAATTATGGTAACTTTTATATTTCACTTAAAATTAATTCATGGAAGGGTTTGAAAAGGATTTTGAAATGGATTTATCACATGAAAACCATGGTTTGGAGGTTTCTGAGCCTCTTAAGTCTTGTTTTGGCTGGAGAATGAAAGGAATATAATTCCACACACTACTTGGCCTTTTAACTATTATTTGTTATATTATAGTGTAACTCTTGTTCTATATAAGTATATGGGTCGTGTTAAGTAATAAAGTTATGATATGAGTATCATTCCCATGTGGCTTTGAAATTTACGTAAAATCACTCTGGAACTTCATAATAAAATCAGTTTTCTTATATTTTAGAAGATTAACAAGGGATGATTATAACTTAAAGAAACATGAATAGATTTTGAATGATAAAATTCAATATTTTAAAATGCTTTTAACCTGTGATATTTTAAAACACATGCTTATAATATAAAGATTTCTTCTTAATATTTTATGAATTAGGGCATAAGTACTTCCCATCTCTATCGAGTTCATCAGAGTAATTGCTTTGATTCCTCTTAATAATAGTTTTATTATAATTTTTCTATAACCTTAACCCCCATATTTATATGCATGGCATGATTACATTTTAAAATCCACATTTGTTCTTCTACTTTAATATTGTGGATATAGGTCACATTAGATTTTTTGTTTATGCATAGCCTATATACATATTAAATGAAGTATGGAGGATTTAAAAATAGCATTAAATAATCTATGAATTCACAATTCTACTCTATGCAATACATGGGTTCTCAAGTATCATAAGCTTTAAGAAACTATTTTAGCCAACATGGAAAATATTAAACACAAGAAGCACACATGATTTTGATATTAGAAGTGGCCTTACTCTGAATAAAAATAAGTGTTATTTTATTGCTACTAAGAACATGCCTTTTGATTAAATTAATACTATTAAAGATCTGACTATTTTTATTCAAGACTCAGTACCTTTAAAGTATCTTGGGGTTCCTCTTTTAAGGGTCAAAAAATCAATCTCATTTGATTATTTAATCACCTTTATGCAAAGTAGTCTTAACTCTTAGGATTTCAACTGCCTCAGTTTTGGTGGTAGATTAATTTTAGTCAAGAGTGTCTTATGCTCCCTTTATATATATATATATATACATATATTTGTCAAACTATTCAACCTACTTTGGATGTGTATAATAGGCTTGAAAAGTTAATCAATAATTTTTTTTGGAAAGGTAATAGATCTAATTCCAAAATTCTCTTGAGTACTTGGAGAAACTATTGTGGTGTGTTAGATAAAAGTGTGTTAAGGTGTAAAAACATGGTTCATTTAGCCCATGCATTTTCTATCATATTATACTTTATTTTTTATACCAAGTCTAGTCTTTGGGCCAAATACATGACTGTTAAATATCGTATGGGAAAGCACCCTACCTTGTGCACTTATAATTAGGGTGATTCTATAGTTTGTAAAATGGGATCGGAGCCTCATATAAAATGAGTCATTGGCTGGGTTAACCTATTTTTCTTACAAGATCATTGGTTGGGTAATACCTCTATAGATCAAATGCTCAATTCATTTTCTATTGTGGCTACCAAGGTGAATTATTTTATTACTGATAACATTTGGGATTATTCTAAGCTTTTTGATGTGATTCATGAATAACTAATATCTCTTAATTTGCAAATTCCCTTAAATTTATATGATGATGATTTATTATTATGTAACATGGCGAGTAATGGCATTTTTAGACTCAAGGATGCTTCAAATGTTTTTCAGAACTAAGAAATCAATTTCAAAATTTTTTCCTATGTTATGGCATAAAAGTGTCCCAACTAAAATTACTATTTTAACTTGGAGAGTTTTATATAAATATGTTTCAACTAATGATAATTTAATTAAAAGAGGTTTTTTTTTACCTTCAAAATGCCAATGTTGTTTTCATTGGGAAATATGCATCATGTCTTTATATCTAGCCTTATTGCTTCTAAAATTTGGATTTATTTTGATGATATTTTCAAGGTTAATCATTGTAGTGGTAATATTAACATCAAGGATATCTTAAATCTTTGGTTTGCTAGTCTTGAAGGTTATATTAGGAATATCATTCTGTCTCTTATTTTGTGGTATCTTTGGTTTTCTCATAATTATTCCTTTTTCACTAGTGTTATTATGGATCAAAATCATATAATTAGGAATATTAAATATAAGCTCCTAAATCTGTTTAATGCAAATCTTTTGACTGTTAAAAGTTTTAGAGGTTACTATTCTGTTGTGAAAGAATTTGGGATTGTTATTAAAAATCTGAATTTTAATGATGGTTTAAAAATTATTCATTCATATAAACCATCTTATAACACTTTTAAACTCAATTATGATGGTTCTGTCAAAAATAATGCTTATGGTTGTTGTGGCATCATTAGAGATTTTTAGGGTAATTTTATTATTGCTTATACAGGACCTCTTTCAAAATGCTCGGTTATTTTTACTGAACTTTGTTTAATACTTAATGGTTTGAAATTATACCTTTCTATTGGTATTAGAAACATTTGGATAGAAGTGAATGCTATACATTATCTCCACTATTTGAAAGAGATATAATTTTCAACCTAGATCTATTTTATTAAGGGAAATAAAGCTACTGTTGATTTTTTCAATCCTAATATTTCTCACATTTATAGAGAAGGAAATGCATGTGCTGATTGGTTAGTGCTTTATGGCTACAATCTAAAATTTTTTATTACTTTATCACCCTTCTTTTCCTTGCTTTCTCAAAACCTTGATAGATTGGATAAACTTGATTTCCCAAATTGTAGAACTTAATTGTTGTCTTTGGTTTTCATTTCTTTAGTGGTTTTGGTTATGTGATCTGAATGAGTTTTTAATCTATGAAATTTAAGCTTCATGTGTTCAATCAAGTTTAATTGTTCTTTATGCTTGTGTCATTCGGGTAGTGAATATGGCTAGCAATGACTAGAATATATTTATTTATGGCTGTATTATTAACTGTTGCTCATCTTGTCCTCTTACTTATAGG
>NW_021477080.1:0-306 GCF_001605985.2 Dendrobium catenatum | reverse complement strand
TTACTCTTGAAAAATGTATAAATGTACAAAAATCAAATGAAATGCATAATGGTTCGCAAGTTGAAAAAGCAGCACAAAATAAGCCCACAAGTAAAAAAATGCACAAAAATATGCCACAAATGTGAAAAAGATGCGCAAAGCGCCACATGTGGTAGTTATTTCTTTCCATTATCTGTTTAATCTCTTAATTCAAATTGATCTTCTATATATTTATATTTCGTATTGAAATTTGAAATATACAAATTTTTTATTCATTCTTTTTCCAATGTTTTTCTCTATCTTAGTGTCTAAACTGACTCATGTTTT
>NW_021477079.1:0-1416 GCF_001605985.2 Dendrobium catenatum | reverse complement strand
TGGCAGATTTACGGGATTTGGATGAAGAAGAACGCGAATGGGAGAAGGTTACCCTCACGGTAAACGTAGACTTCCGACCGGAGAGGAAGGGAACGTCGTCGAAGCAGCAAGGAAAGAGCCGAAGAAATGACGAGCTCCGGTCGTCACTTCCTATCCAAATGCCGTAACTTCCGATCGGGATGGAAGGGAGCGGGGTCGCACGGCATCGGAGGGCGACGAGCTCCCCTTGTCCCGTCCGATCAAAATGTCTAAGCTTCCGATCGTAACAGGAAGGGAAAGTCGTTACTGGAGCGAAGTCGTCCAACCACGAGGTACTGGAGAAGCGTGCGAACGGGAGAGGGTTGCTTTACAGCCGGCGAGCTCGTGTCCTTACTTCCGATCAGAATGTTGAACTTCTGATTCGACCCGAGAGGAGCGTCGTCGTGAGAGAAAGAGAGCGGGAGAGAAAGAGAGTGGATTCGGGAGATCCAGAGAAGAAGCAGCCGCGAATGAGAGCCTTTGCGCTCATTTTAACGACGCGAGCGAGATCGTGGGGTGAAGTGACTTCGACGTGCGAAATGCGGCGACGACGTGCGGGCAGGTACGATTTTTTTTCTTTTGTTTTGTTTGTTTTTTTTTTTACAGAGAAGGGTCAACAAATTTCCCCCAATAAATGTGGTAGGAAGATCGTGCGACGTGGGTCGTGCAAGACAAGTCGCAGACGTGCGACGACGTGCAGGCAGAGTAGTTAATTGATTTTTTTTTTTTTTTTTTTTACAGAGAAGGGTCAACAGTTTCTTGCATTGCATTGGAGCTAGTTTGGGTTGCATTGGATTTTTATATGATCAAATTACATTAGATGGTTATATATTTGTGTGCTGATTAGGAAGCCATCAAGATTCATACCTTTTAGAGACCTTGATCCGCATGAAGGCGTCTATCTTTTGAATTGCGCCATGTGCAGGGCTATGTGCATGTTTGTATTGGGCACCATGTCTTTTAAGGAGGCATGGAAAGAGAGCGAGAGAGGATGGGGTCTATTATTTTTATAATATTTGCTTCTTGCATCAAGGGTTTGAGCTAACATCAATTGATCTATCTCGGCTCCACTCGTTGACATTTTTACTTAGTTCTAGGTTATTCTTCGAGGAATTGTGGTACAAACATGTGAGCGGAAGAAAACTTATATGTGAGGTGATGTGGGGGTTAGCGGTGAGCTAATGTGTGACTCGCTACGTTTGAAATATGCTTAATTTATCTTTGATATAAAATTAAAAATAGCCACTAATTTATGCAAGTTATGTGTTAAATCAAGCAATAAAGTGAAAGAGTAGATTATCCAACCCACGAGGAAGTGTTCTGCTAAATTGCAACTTAATTACTATTGTTTACTTCAAATCTATGTTGCACTTATACACCTATTTATGAAGGCGTGTT
>NW_021477078.1:0-227 GCF_001605985.2 Dendrobium catenatum | reverse complement strand
TCTCGGCCGCCTTGGGAAGTTCATATCCTTGCCATACGAACGTCGGAGGCAGCCAGCGTAGCCGTCCTCCACCTCAATCACTCCATCGATGACGGGACCTCCTTCATGTCGCTCTTACATGCCTGCACTCGCCGCACCTCTGACCCTGAGTCCCTTCTATCCCTTCCTAAAACACGGCGGCGCCCCATAGCTGTAGCTGCCAGCTTTGGCCCCATCATTTTCCTATG
>NW_021477077.1:0-364 GCF_001605985.2 Dendrobium catenatum | reverse complement strand
AGCTGCAGTTTGGAAAATTATGCAGCCCTTCAGTGTAAGATTTTGTGTATTGGAAATTATATCTCTCCGACTGTGAAATGACCATATTGCCTAAGAACTCTAGGCAGTTATGTTGCCACGTGAATTTTCGAGAGTCGGTAGCGCGTGGAAGAGAAATATCTTATGTGCAGTGATGCTCGAAATATAATTAAGAAAGAGTTCGAGAGCATTGGATTTGCTCGAGGATATCTAAGATCTAACTTGACTAATTTTTAAAGCAACTCCAAGCAATTAAAAATATGCTGTGGTAAATAAAGTGTATTCGCAGTTGAATAAGTATTTAGCAAGTTTTTTTTTATATTTGAGTCATTAAAATAAATTCATA
>NW_021477076.1:0-226 GCF_001605985.2 Dendrobium catenatum | reverse complement strand
TTTAAACCTTACAAACTGACTCAAGAAGAGAAAAAAATAGATTACAGACTGATTCAGCCCTATCCTACTGTTGACCTCATTTTCGTATGAGGTCACTTGAACCAATCTTATCCCTAAATCAATTCAATACCCAAATCAATTCCAATTCTAGGATTCTCTTAGATCCAGACCCTAGGATCTATTTAGATATTAGAAATCCAAAACTCAATCCAAATCCAAAATCAAA
>NW_021477075.1:0-241 GCF_001605985.2 Dendrobium catenatum | reverse complement strand
GAAAATATTTCGTACAGACGATCAAATTCGTCCAAACTGTAACGGCTTGTCGTAATCAACACAACTTAGGATACATCCCTTCGTACAGACTTTTGACTTGACCGATCGTACATACGAAAATAATTTCATACAGACGATCTAAAAGTAACTCGTTTAAATGTCTCTTGAAAACCGTCCCCTACACTGAAACGACATCTGTTCGTTTGGACGAACCAAAAATTTGTACAGACGAAATCCATAT
>NW_021477074.1:0-200 GCF_001605985.2 Dendrobium catenatum | reverse complement strand
GACTTCTATTAGAAGTGGTCGAGGGTTTTAATCGGGGATTAGGAGTTAGGTCAATTTTTTTACCTAAGGCTTCCCACTAAGGTCGGGCTTATGACTTTCCTATGAAAGTTGCCAGGTAGTGGGTCTTACAACCTAACTCTTATAAATCATGCTGCCCAGAGGTTTTGAATTTGATTATTTGTTTGTTGGGTTGGTTTGAG
>NW_021477073.1:0-280 GCF_001605985.2 Dendrobium catenatum | reverse complement strand
AACATCAAAGAGAGGATTACCTTTAATGTCTGTCATTATTCTACTTTTTCTTTCAAGTGGGACCCTTGGCTCAAAGACATTGTAATCTCAGATTTTATTGGCTCGGGCATGGATGATGTTTTAGTTAGAGATCTTATGATTAATGGTACTTGGAATTTGCCAAATTCTATTCCCTTTTTGCTGGTTGACTATATCAAAGCTGTGAAGTTTTCGGATAGGGAGGAGGTGTTATGGAATGGATCTTGCTAAATGGGCTTTTAATAACTTTATTGCACATTTC
>NW_021477072.1:0-228 GCF_001605985.2 Dendrobium catenatum | reverse complement strand
AAGCCGGAGGGAGGGGAAGAAATCCCGTAAGCTTCTGCACGCGAGGAGGGGCACTAATTCGAGGAGGGAAAATTTTTCACTCAAAAATAGCAGAAGCCTCAACCGCCAGAGAGCCAAAGGGAGAAAGAGAGAGAATGCGCAAATTTTCTAAAGGCCTAGGGAGCCTATTTATAGGTTTTGAAGAATATAAGGGTGTTATTATAATTTTCGGATTTCCCTATTTTTCTA
>NW_021477071.1:0-277 GCF_001605985.2 Dendrobium catenatum | reverse complement strand
TTACGCGGTAAAAACTGAACCAATCGGAAAATACGGATAAAAATCATGAATAAAAATCAAGTCCGGACAGAAAATACCGCCAAACACGACGGTTCTGAATATTGAGAAAGGCGGAATGTGCCTTACCTTGTGTACAGCAATATCTTCAACAGTCTCGTCGAACAACAACGGACCCGCGTCTTCCCCAAATCAACTTTTCTTTTTCTCTTTCCTCGGATATGAAATTGGATTTTTAATTTTTTTTTCTCTCTCCTCGAAATGACCTAATTTCCTTAAG
>NW_021477070.1:0-275 GCF_001605985.2 Dendrobium catenatum | reverse complement strand
TTATGTTGGGTATTTATTTCTAAATTATCTGCCTTGTCGGGTGTGGCAAAAAGGAGGTGTTTTTGTGAGGGCTTCTCCGCCTAAGTCTAAATTTGTCATACTTTAAATAAATTTGACTCCAAAATTGACCATTTAACTTAAATCTCCTTCAATCAAATTCAAGCCCAACACTTAGGATAGGCTGGGGTGTTTTTGAAGTAATTTAGAATCTCAAAACACCTCCTACACTTCCTCCTTCGACTCAAAAAATAAGTGCTCAACTTTGACCTAATCCC
>NW_021477069.1:0-1414 GCF_001605985.2 Dendrobium catenatum | reverse complement strand
GGCTAACCTGGGTCAGGTTTTAGGCTAACCCAAAGTATCCAAAAAACACGTGGACCCTAGACATCTTCCAACTCAGATCAAATTGGACTCAATTGCCACTTGCATTGGGTCCACCAGACCCAGACCCACTTCCCGCCTTAAGCCCAAGGTCTGGCCTGACCTGGGTTGAGCCCAAATCGATCCGAACCGAGCAGATTTGGATCAACCCAAGCCATCTTTTAACCCATACCAAATTGAATCCAATTGCTACTTGCATTGGGTGCACCAGACCCAGACCAATCTCCCATACCAAACCCAGGGTCTGACCCGACCTAGATCGAGCTCAATTCGACTCGAACCGAGCAGGTTTGGGTCCAACCCAGCCACCAGTTCAATACAGACATCCCCAGACCAAATTGACTCCACCCTTGACTCCAGCATGTCCCCATCGGCCTCCCCCAGTCAGCCCGACCCAAACCATGGCCGGCGGCGATCGGAACCAATGGAAAATGAGTTCCGGTGGTCCCCCCAGATAACTCCTAGATCAAAGCTGCTACCCACCGGTTTGATCCCCACAACCTCCCTAGGACATTGCCATCTTCCACCTGGAAGCAATCCGAGCCCCCTCCAGCTCAATCTCGGCCGTCCAAGCTCACGAAAGGTGGCCAAATAGGCTCGAGTTCCTCAGACCGCCAGAAGCATCCTCAATCGCTCGAGATCGTTTCCCTTCACCCGTTCGAGCGAGCGCCCGTGAAAGCTTTCGACATCCCAATCGAAGTCGCACATCCGACCGTCCACCGGTCCCGACGTTTGAAGGAGATCAGTTCGCCATCGTCCCCTAAAGCTTCCTGATAGAGAAGCTCATTCGTTGAGACTTTCTCTGCGGTAATCCCCTCATCCCGAGCTCCCTAGCTTGGTAGTCCGGTCATGTGTGAAGGAAACCTTCACCCCAACGGATCTCCACCATTTGATTGAAGGTTTCCACTGTCCTGATCCTCCCTGTGAAATTTCATCAGAGTTCGCTGGCGGGATCGCCCGGATCACGCTGGAGAAGCTCCAAGGTCTCGGATATGAGTGGGAGGTTGAAGACGTAATCTCAGCCGTTGATTTCGATCAACGGCTCGGATTAGATCCCTCGGTATCGGAGCGCATTTAATCCCAGCCGTATGATCCTCCATCCGATGGCTGTGGTTAATCGGACCGTTAATAGTTAGCGCCAATGATTGCCCAGCCAATCAGCATGTGGCGCGTGTAAAGGGCTGCTGACTGTGTAATGGCCGAATTAATAATTCCAGAAATTCAAGGGAACTTCACAAAATCATAAATCCCTCCACACTTGTCCAAATTAGGTGTTCTTAGGCTCATTGGATAGGTCTCAGGGAGATCTACAAAAGCCCTGTGGTTCTAGGCCCTGGTTAGGTCAGTGTTAGGTTTA
>NW_021477068.1:0-411 GCF_001605985.2 Dendrobium catenatum | reverse complement strand
CGATATATCCACTGTTGTTATCCACAAGTTGTTTGTAGCCATTTGCAGGGGATCGGTCGTATCTGCTACGACCTCCTAGTAGTATCTGTAGGAGACCCTTGTTTCTTGCATTATATCCACCCTTTCACCGATCTCGGGTGGTTGTTGTACTTGTTTGACCTCGTAGGAATCGTCGTATCTCCTACAAGCTTCTAGAATATGCTTGTAGAAGACCTATTGCTTCTGCATCATGCCCAACCTTTCACCAATCTCGGGTGGGTTGTTGGGTTGCATTTGTTTGTAGGCAGGCGGATCCTCCATCATTGGTATCCCGTATTGCCATCTCAATCAACAGGCGTTGTAGGGATTGTTGTAGGAATTCATGCATCGAGGTATTGTAATTTGAATTTCCTCATGCATGATTCAAACTTT
>NW_021477067.1:0-286 GCF_001605985.2 Dendrobium catenatum | reverse complement strand
AAGTAGGAATTTATGAAGATGCCGCCTATTATTTGCCAAAAAAACAAACAGTTATTTCCAAAGATCTTAAATAGGCCAAAAGTAAAATTGCACTTGAAAACAAAAATGAAAAAGAAAAAGAAGAAAAAAGAGATAAAGAATATCCCTTCCTCGAAGATAGCATTCGTTGGCATCCTGCTCCTCCCTCACAAAGAAGTGGTAGGATGACCCAACGAGGGAGAGGTAAAGGCAGAGGATGGCAAAATCATAAAAGTGCAATGTATGAAAACATACAAAAGGAAAACCC
>NW_021477066.1:0-235 GCF_001605985.2 Dendrobium catenatum | reverse complement strand
AGGAATCACTTGAAATACTCAAGTGGTACCTATCAAACTCCTATTCCTATGACCTTATTTTATTTTTACCTTTCTCATGATGTTCTCTTCCGTTTGTACTAGATGCAGATGCATCATAATTCTTCTATTTTGTTCCCCATTCAGGCATTTCTTTAAAGACACAAGAGCTTTATGCTCTCGTATTTGTCAGCCGTTATCTGAATATCTTTACGGACTTCATTTCACTTTATAACAC
>NW_021477065.1:0-245 GCF_001605985.2 Dendrobium catenatum | reverse complement strand
GTTAGTTTAGCTTTTTATTTTTATTGTTATTATTATTCTCATTATTATTATTATTATTATTTTTGCTTTTAAAATTATTTTAAAATAGACTTTAATGTCTTTTAAACTTCAAAAATTAATATCTCTCTCGTTTTCGCTCCGTTTTTAACGCACAACGCCTTGTTTTGAACGTATTTAGATTCTGCATTTTCTGGAATCGGTTTTATTTGAAAATTTTGGGTCTGTGTGCAATTATTTTCAAAACA
>NW_021477064.1:0-236 GCF_001605985.2 Dendrobium catenatum | reverse complement strand
CTATGGCAGCAGTTGAATGATCAGGATGTAATAGTCAGAAAAGGTAATGGAAGGCGAGCAGACAGTCTTTATAGCCGCTCTTTTATAAAACTTGTCTGAGATGCTTACCGCTTAACAATTATCACGGATATCAAAATGGTTCCTTGAATCTGCGCCCCTAAACTTAGATTATTTTGTTGAGAAAGGTGTCAGGTAGCTAAAAAGACGCCTAGAAAATTGAAAAATGTTGCATATGA
>NW_021477063.1:0-351 GCF_001605985.2 Dendrobium catenatum | reverse complement strand
TATTATTATAAATAATAATATAACTTTAATATTATTATTATTAGAAACAAAATAAAATAAAATAAAATAACAAAATACCTAAGGTTTTTATCGGTAAGGAATGAGTGGAGTGAGTGAGCTGAGTTGGTTAAGTTGAGTGGACTGAGTTAAGTGAGCAAGTTAGGTGAGTTGAGGAGATGAGTTGAGTTGGGACTGGTTAGGTTGAGTTGAGTGGACTGAGTCAAGCTGAGTGGACTGAGTTGGAGTGAGTAGGGTTTTGTTTAAGTGAGGTAGAGATAGGGCACGGGTTGAGTCTTCCTTCAGAGAGGATCGGACAGGGGAGGTCGGTGGCACAGCGGGTTCGGCGGCTTG
>NW_021477062.1:0-278 GCF_001605985.2 Dendrobium catenatum | reverse complement strand
TTTATTTTGAATGGGTTTTGACCATTTTGACAAAGCTGACCAAGTCAATTGGTCAAATGAGGTCCCATGGTTTTGAATCATTATAGGCATGAAAAGGTTAGGATTTTAAGGTTTGATGAGTTTAATTCATGTGTTTTGAAACTTAGACCTAAGTTGATTAGGTTTTACAAACTTTAGGTAGAGTTGACCCAGTCTGCTATTGATAAGGATAAGTTAACCAAACATGATTAATCTAGGAGGAGCTCAATTTTAATAGATTTTGTGTTCTAATGTGAATT
>NW_021477061.1:0-235 GCF_001605985.2 Dendrobium catenatum | reverse complement strand
GAAATTTTAGTTTTAGTATAAAAACTAAGGCTTCGTTTGGGACGACTTTCTTGATGCTTCTTAAAGCAATTTTTTTGTATTAAAAAGTTTCTTTACAGTAAGAAAATTTTTTGTCTTAAAAAATTGCTTTAAGAAGCATTAAGAAAGTCGTCCCAAATTAAGCCTATAATTTCGTTTGGGATG
This sequence comes from Dendrobium catenatum, assembly GCF_001605985.2. NCBI lineage: Eukaryota > Viridiplantae > Streptophyta > Magnoliopsida > Asparagales > Orchidaceae > Dendrobium > Dendrobium catenatum. The sequence goes on along the minus strand of NW_021477061.1, from coordinate 52 downwards.
ACATTTTTATTGCTTCTTAAAGCAGCTTTTTAGTACAAAATTTTTAATTTTG
>NW_021477060.1:0-414 GCF_001605985.2 Dendrobium catenatum | reverse complement strand
AATTGAGTGAAAGCTAGAGAAAGAACAAGAAAGAGCAAGAGATAGCAATGGAGAGAGAAAGAGAGATATAGAGATAGAGAGAGAGAGGGAGAGAGAGATTGAGAAGGGGAGAGAGAGATTACGAGATAGGGAGAGAGAGGGAGAGAGAGAGGGAGAGAGAGAGAGAGAGAGCAAGAAAGGGCAAGGGAGTGCAAGAGATCGAAAGAGAGAGAAAGGGAGAGAGTGAGAGAGCGAGGGAATGAGTGAGAGAGAGAAAGTGAGTGAGAGAGAGAGAGAGAGAGAGATCAAGGGAGTGTAAGAGAGAGAGAGGGAGAGAGAGCAAGGGAGAGCAAGTGAGAGCAAGCTAGAGAAAGAGCAAGCTAGAGAAAGAACAAAATAGAGCAAGAGAGAGCAAGGGAGAGAGAGGGAGAGAGA
>NW_021477059.1:0-300 GCF_001605985.2 Dendrobium catenatum | reverse complement strand
TGTACAATAAAGATGTTTTAAGAAGCAGTAAGAAAGCCGTCCCAAACAAAATCTAAGACTTAGTTTTAGATAGCTTTCTTGCTATTTTATTATTCAAACCTTAATCAAAATTTTTATTTAGTGACTTTTTTTTTTCAAAAATTTTATACTAGGAAGATGCTTTCTACAACAACTTTATAAATTATTTATTAAACTATTCTATCATCCATTTTGATTTATATGTAGACTAAGGCTTCGTTTGGGACAACTTTCTTACTACTTCTTAAATCAGCTTTTTAGTACAAAATTTTTAATTTTTAT
>NW_021477058.1:0-250 GCF_001605985.2 Dendrobium catenatum | reverse complement strand
TTGCTAATATCCCAATACATAAGAGGTAGCTGAGGTAGTCTAATCCATATTGGTGAATGCAGGCCATGTAGCGAGTTTGGGGTGGCTGACGGGGACCATCTATCCATACCAATAATGTTGCCGCCCACAATCCATGGTCCTCCCGAAAGCACGGCATCCCTTGCCGCTAAGCTATCAAACACACAAATAAACGAGTTGGGGGCGATAGTGACGATTTCGAACTCACCAAAGTGGAACCATCGCTTCTTGA
>NW_021477057.1:0-263 GCF_001605985.2 Dendrobium catenatum | reverse complement strand
AGTTCTGGTTTCCTATAGGCGCAAGCCCCTATAGTTATTTACCCCTCCTGATAACGAGAGAGAACTTTCGATTAAGGCTAGTCGTCAATCAGATATGTAAAAAATACGTGTTATATGGCATATAGTAGCAACATGGGTATTTGGTTGGAAAATTTGAGGGTTTGAAGGTTTGGGAATTTTAATATTTAAAATTAGAAATTTCACAATCTTGCACTCAAAAAGAGGTTGGTAGGGAAATGTATGATGGACCCGATCAAGATCCC
>NW_021477056.1:0-313 GCF_001605985.2 Dendrobium catenatum | reverse complement strand
CGGGTTGACTTGTTTGTGAAGCGGTTCGGGTTCGAGTTCGAGAAACCAACCCATTTCAAAAATCGGGTCAGTTTCGGGTTGACCCGAAAATGGTCTTCTCGCGTCTGCTACCCACCCTGCCCGCTTCCAGTGCTTGGCAAGTCGTGTTGCTTCGTGTTTGTTGCCCGACAGGTCGCGTCGCTTTGCTTCGTATCGTGCCTTCGCGTCGCTTCACGTGCTGCCGTTGTTGCTGCCTGCTGTTGTTGCTTCACTGACGGGAGCTCAGCTTGTACTTTTTCAACCAAATCTCCTAAATACGGGTCGGGTCGTGTCA
>NW_021477055.1:0-359 GCF_001605985.2 Dendrobium catenatum | reverse complement strand
TGCTTTTGAATTATATGTTAAATAATATGAAATTATTCATAACTATTACAATAGCAAATTAGAGGTTAAAACCTGACTATCATTACTAATATTAAATATACAATTTATTCAATATATTCTTTACTCCATATCTTTAATAATAATTCGAATATTACAATTTAAGCCGTATATCGACCTTCCCGATCTTCATATTAAAAAATTTAGTTCTTTTCGGTGTTGTTGAAGCCTTTCTTTTAAACTGTTAAGCAAAATATGAAAATAAAAAATCAAAAGAGAATAACTCAGGCATCAATTAATGCCTAAGTCTCACTTGTTATATTCCAATATAATAGTAGAGAAGTTTACATCAAGAGAAGAAG
>NW_021477054.1:0-323 GCF_001605985.2 Dendrobium catenatum | reverse complement strand
ACCTATAAGATTAGGGGATTAGCAAAGTAAATAAAAAGGGGAAGAAGTTACCCTTATCAAACCCCGAAACAAGTAGGCGAGGGGTTGACGTAGTTCGTCGTAGCTCCTCTTGAAGGTTCAACTGGAACGAAAGAAGTCTCTTCCAAGCATTGAAGTGTTGAATGTAGTGATCCTGTGCTTGCCTTGAAGAATCCTTTGAGAAAAAGAAGTTTCCCTCACGAATTAGAGTAGGAGAAGGCAAGAGGGTGGTGGTCGGCCAAGGGGAGAAGAACAAGGTGTAAAAGTTTTGACTTCAGATTTTGAATGAGTAGGTGGAGGGAAAA
>NW_021477053.1:0-203 GCF_001605985.2 Dendrobium catenatum | reverse complement strand
TATACTTCGGAAGGAGATGTTGTAAAGGAAGACAAGGCTGAAAAGCTTAGGCCTTTGAATGCTAAGGAAGTTGATACAGCCAAGAATCTCTCTGATTCAAGTTTGGAGGGGAACCTCTCCTTGGATAAAAAGACTAAATTGACTAAAGAACTCAAATCTCTTGGTTCTGGTAATATAATTGCCCACAATAGGAAGGGAGAAAG
>NW_021477052.1:0-365 GCF_001605985.2 Dendrobium catenatum | reverse complement strand
GAATTTGAACTCGAGCTTAACTCGTGAGCTCAATAAGCTCAGCTCACGAGCCCATAAACGATTCAAGCTAGAATCAACTCACGAGACTGCTCGGCTCACTTACGCCCCTAATTCCAGTAGTAGAAGAGGTTGATTTTGTTCGTAACTTAAAAAAAAAAAACCAACTGACGCTCCAAAGGGCAAATTATTGGGTCAGGTGACCGGAGGCGGAACATAAGTTCGGACATCCAATAAAAATTTGCCGCGTCATCTTGCGTTTTAGTTGCGCTTTTTGACTTGCGCTTTAGTTGCGCTTTGGTTGCGCTTTAATTGCGCTTTAGTTGCGCTTTTTTAGTTGCGCTTTACCTGCGCTTTAGTTGTGCTTT
>NW_021477051.1:0-558 GCF_001605985.2 Dendrobium catenatum | reverse complement strand
ATGGGTTAAAAGAAACAGCTCTACTGGGGAGCTAAAGAAATCTTTTTGGGATCAACGGCTTGAAGCCCCAATCCCTTTAAGGAAGAAAGAACCCGAGACTCTCTCAGCTCGGGTATACTGAGTCCTGAAGACCGTGAAAGAGAAAGGTCCGAACAAGAAGAGATATTAGCAGCCTTTGATAATTGAAGCTAGAAGAACTCCGCCGAGAGAACATCTGTCCATTACAGCGGAGAGAAGAGAAAGAACATATACTCTGCACGGTGAGCATCGGGGTGTGACACCTGAACTTCGGGTTCAGGGATCCGCCGCCGAAAGGTCCCGGTGGAAAGAAAAAGAAATCTGGAGGCCAAAGCCTCGCAGAGAAGATAGAAGAAAAAGAGGAACTGATCTGGGCGTGACATCTGGTGTAGCCTCCCAGAGATATGCCTTTCATAAAAATCGTCAACAATGGGTACCTAAGGAAAAGGTTCCTATTACTGACATTCGCAATAGTCGACACATTGAAAAATCTTCCAAGGAATCTGTTAGACCGGTCCACTGAACCGGTCTAGCCGGTCC
>NW_021477050.1:0-502 GCF_001605985.2 Dendrobium catenatum | reverse complement strand
CCTCGAGATTAGTGCCCGATCAACATAATTTTTTGAGGACTTATCAACAAATATCTATTTTTAATGATCCGATTGCTTTCATTGACCTGATCGTTCTTTTTGTATGGGTATTGTCGATCGGTTCAACCCTACTCAAAAATAAATAAGAGTTATTAATTGAGACCTGAACCCAATAGCTGATACAAAGAATCTGATCTTACGCATGCATGAACTTAAGAGAGAATAAACAAAGATAAAAGCAGTATTCATTCAGAACATTTACGAAGAAGTTACAAGTCTTTGGCTTCCTTTGGAGCGACTTTCTAGCTTGTTGCTTCTTAAAACAACTTTTAATACAAAATTTTTAATTTTTTATATTAAAAAATTATTTTAAGAAGCAATCCCAAACCAAGCCTTTATCTTTCGCCTCTAGATCAAATCAAACCTTTTGAAAATTTTATTCAAGATACTTTATTTAGACTTCAACAACAACAAAAAAAAAGCTGAGCCTGATCTTTCGAAG
>NW_021477049.1:0-298 GCF_001605985.2 Dendrobium catenatum | reverse complement strand
CCCTCTCTCTCTCTAGCTCTCTCTATATCTCTTTATGCCTCTCTCTCCCTCTAGCTCTCTCTCTCTCACTCATTCTCTCTCTCTCTCAATCATTCTCTCTTTCTCTCTTGCTCTCTCTTACTCATTCTCTCTCCCTGTCCCCCTTGCTCACTCTCTCATTCTCTCTCTCTTGATCTCTCTCTCACTCTTGCTCACTCACTCTAGCTCTCCCTATCTCTCTCTCAATCTCTCTCTCCCTCTCTCTCTCTCTTACTCTCTCTTTCTCTCTCTCTCTATCCCTCTCTCTCCCTCTCACTCT
>NW_021477048.1:0-488 GCF_001605985.2 Dendrobium catenatum | reverse complement strand
GAGTAAAGTTTTTTTTTTTTTAATTTATTTATGCCAAAGCATAATTTCATATGAGAGAAATCTTATTTAATATTTTGAGAATAATTTTCAAAATTTTTATTAACTAAATTAGCTAGGTATCACAATCGAGCTAACATTCTAAAGGAAAATTATAGTGAAATTAGAAAAAAAGGGTGAGAACAAAAAAAATAAAATTGAAGTGAGATATTTCTACTCTATTTGTATCAATCAATCTTATTATTATTAAACACTAACACCTATGACCTATCTAGAATATGTGTGCAAAATCTTCTTAATTAGAATAATCATCTCATATTAAAAGTAAAATCATTTGACCACATAAGCATTACCAAATCATAAGTATGATAAATTATAATAGGACATCAATTTTTATTCATCAAATAAGCACATAAGTAATATAATATAAGATATATGATGATGGACATCTTTCAGAGTCTAGAGTTTCTAATATTGATCTATTATGACAT
>NW_021477047.1:0-799 GCF_001605985.2 Dendrobium catenatum | reverse complement strand
AATGGGTCTAAAGACTCCTAAAAATTCCTAGAAAATTTTGTGAGGTTTATGATGTCACTAAGTTTGAGTTTTGTAGTTTTCATGTCAATCCGGGATCTATCCTAGCTCCTAGAAAACTTCTAAGTTTGCTAGACTAATTCTTGTCCTTAATTTTTGTCCTTAAGATGTCACTACGTTGTAGGAGTTTAAAGTGATGTTTTATCTAACCCTCAAGGTAATAAATGCATGAGGGTACAAAAATTAAATAAACACACCATGTCCTTAGATCTAGGAGAGCCTAAGCTAAGTGCTCGTGGTGCGACCTACGCATGCAATCTATGAAAAATAAAAAGAAAGACGCCTAATGAAGGGATTAGTGAATGATTGGAACTCAATCACTCACTAATCCTCTCCCCCATGATTACTCTTCACATTTAGAATCCATGCCTAAAATTTTATGAAATAGTGGGTCTCCCAAAATTAGGGGATTTAATTATAGGTAGTTTTAAAATAGTTTAAAAGTACTCATAAATATAAATATATTTTTAGAAAATAAAGTAATTAAAAAGTAAGTCAATTCATAATACATAAGTATCGGGAGACCCACTGATCATCCAATCGAGGTCTCAAGCGATTTGAAAATAGTTTGTATCCTGAAAATAATTATTATAATTAATATTTAATATCAAAAGTACCCAAATGATCGAATCCAAATAGTGATCTGTTAAAATAGCCAAGATCAAGGGCTGGAAATAGTTTCAAAGCATAAAGCTCACTTTTCTGAAAGAACGAGGGGTTACACGTCAAAATCCGACTTAAA
>NW_021477046.1:0-685 GCF_001605985.2 Dendrobium catenatum | reverse complement strand
TTTAAGCATTCTCATAAGACTTTATAATAGTCCTTTGGGCATTCATTGAGTGTTTTCCACTAAAGAAAGCATGAAGAGATAGCCTACAACTTGGGAGATAAAGAGTGGAGTTTGAGTGAGGGAGAAGATCCCTAAGGGTTACAAGGGAGTGTGAGACAAAGTTCTGAATGGTTGCTCCAACGAACATGCACCTTAGTTCCTCTATGTGTCAAGGTTTTATCTTAAGAGATGCTTTGGTAAAAAGACCTCTTTAGTGTCAAAGGAATAGGCTACTCCATCACACTTGGAAGTGAAAGTGATTATATGTTCTATTCCTTCACTAGGAGGGTAAAAAAGGATTTTTGGTTCTATGCCTCACTAGGAGGGTGCTACAAATCTGATTCAAGCACTATGATTTTGATGATAACAAATATTATTGTGTTTATTACCGCTTTCTCTTATTTTTATGATTTTTTTTTTATGTGTATAATAATGCTTTAGGAATTCAATCCACCATTAACTTAAAATTCTGATCAACTAAAGATTGGGTAGAATAGGGTTATAGTCTATATTTTCAAATTGTTCTATATTTTTTCTCTCTTAAGTCATATCAAGTAACTTGGTGGATATCATTGTTGAGTAACCTTATACATACACAGGGTGAGAGAAAAAAATATTTTTTAGAGAGTTATTTTTTTAAGAAACT
>NW_021477045.1:0-1333 GCF_001605985.2 Dendrobium catenatum | reverse complement strand
TCTCATTCTCCTCAAGCTAAGGCCTTCCCCTAGTCTTATGCAGACAGTATCTCCTGTGCAATTCTAGAGCCCCTCACTGAGTTGAAGAGACTCTTTTTTCTCTCTCCTTCTCCTCTAGGTGAGGCCTTCCCCTGGTCTTGTGCAGGCGATATCCCTTGTGCAATTCTAGGGCCCCTCACTGAGTTGAAGAGACCCTTTTTCTTGTGAGAGATCTCACAACCAAGAGAGATTCATATTTGGTTCACAACGGAGGTCGGTGAGAACCGTAGTTGGAGAAGGAGGTCGTAAGGCCAGTATTTGGCAGAGAAAGTTGCAAGGACCGTTGTCGGCGAAGGAGGTAGTAAGGATCGTATTCGTTGACGTAGATTGGAAGAACGGTTGTCGATGAGCGAAGGAGATTGGAAGTCCGATGACAGGCGTAAGTCCAACGACGGGCGTAAGTCCGACTACTGGCGTAAGTTTGATGTCGGGTATATGTCTGACCAAAGTTCGCCTACTGGCAGTAGTTCGTAGACAGGTAGTAGTCCGACGGCAGACAGAAGTCCGATGTTGGGTAGAAGCACTGAATCGGGTAGAAGACCGATGAAAGTCCTTCGACAAGCAGTAGTCCGTCGACAGGTAGTAGTCCAACGGCAGACAGAAGTCTGACGTCAGGTAGAAGCACTGAATCGGGTAAAAGACCGATGAAAGTCCATCGACGGGTAATAGTCCGTCGACAAGTAGTAGTCCGACGGCAGGCACAAGTCCAATGTCGGGTAGAAGGTCGACAAAAGTCCATTGACGGGCAGTAGTCCGTTGATAGGTAGTAGTACGACGGCAGACATAAGTCCGATATCGGGTAGAAGACCGATGAAAGTCCATTGACGGGCAGAAGTCCGACGACGAGTAGAAGTTCGATGACGAGCAGAAGTCCGACGACATGGAGAAGTCCGACGTCAGGTAGAAGTACAACGTCGAGTACAAGATCAACAAAAATCCATTGAGGGGCAGAAGTCTAATGATGGGAGGAAGCTCTGCGTCGAGCAGAATCCCAACGAAAGTCCAACGACAGGGAGAATTCCGGCATCGTATAGAAGTCCAACGACGGGAGAAAGCTCTGCGTCAGGTAGAAGTCTGATAAAATTTATGCTAGGCAGAATTCCGGCAACGAGAAGAAGCTTGACGTTGGACAGAAGTCTGACAACGGGCTGAAACCCGATAAAAGTTTGACGACGGGCAGGTGTCTGACGTCTGGCAGAAGTACGGCCTTGGGCAGAAGACCGACAAAAGTCCATCGATGGGCTGTAGTCCATCGATAGGTAGAAGTCCGCAGATGAGCAGAAGTCCAACGACA
>NW_021477044.1:0-209 GCF_001605985.2 Dendrobium catenatum | reverse complement strand
AGGGGGAGTTCAAGCGGAAATATGAGTAGAAGGTTAAGGAGGTGAAGGTGCTTGAAGATGAGTTAAGCGATTGCATGACTGAGCTGACCAACACAATGCGCTCTGTATCTCTCCAGAATTGGCAGGCAGATCGGCATCAGATAGATCTTGAGGAGGCTCAAGCAACGATCACCAGGCTTTTGAAGGAGCAGAAAGTTTCTAAAGAGAAG
>NW_021477043.1:0-383 GCF_001605985.2 Dendrobium catenatum | reverse complement strand
AGGTACAACATGACCCTCTATAATGAAGCTTTGCTTTTCAATGTTCCACATGGTCAGCAGCTGGTAGATAAGTGGGGCGTTTTGCTCAAATCCAGGAAATTGAAGAAATTGGTAAATATTCAGTTCCTTCAAATTTTCTTCAATTTCAACAAGAATTATATCGGAAAATGTATCACACATTTTTCTGAAGGTCGAAACATAGCATCTATATGATATAGGAATGACGTAGATCTGCGTAGAATAAGAAACTATAATTATTTTAGAGAAGCAGGTGATACGAATTTAGTACGCATATAAACCACAATAAAATACGCATATTATACGCAACGTGTATGCATACCATACACGATGTGTACGCATACCATACGCAATGTACGCAAAGG
>NW_021477042.1:0-273 GCF_001605985.2 Dendrobium catenatum | reverse complement strand
GGGTTTCCTTCTAAATTCTCTAAACTTATTATGGCATGTGTAGAGAATGTCATATTTTTCATTCTTATTTTTTGGGAGAAATTCTAAATGGATTAAGGCTAAGAGTGACTTTAGATAAGGTTGTCCGTTGTCACCGTATCTTTTCATTATGTGTTAACAAATTCTATCCAATGCTATTTTATTAAAAATGTGAGGATTTGGGTATTAAGTGTTCTCTTATATATGAAAAAGTACACATCTATTATATGCAGATTTTGTTCTTTTATTTGTATT
>NW_021477041.1:0-271 GCF_001605985.2 Dendrobium catenatum | reverse complement strand
TGAAGTTAAACCGAAAAATATAATCTCAAAATTTATAGGCATGCATAAAAATACCATAAGCTTACATACTTACAAAGTTACAAAAGAATTTATAAAGAAAATTATCATAATCTTCAATTATGATCTTGTATATAAAAAAAAATTATCTTTTGAAGAAGGCCAGTGCCACCTTTAGGATCCTTTAAGGATGAATACAACACAATTTTTTTATAAAGCCAATTATAAAGCGGCTACGAAGAAAGTAAATTTTTTAAAATTTGTTGTAGAAAGC
>NW_021477040.1:0-334 GCF_001605985.2 Dendrobium catenatum | reverse complement strand
ACCTAGAAATACCATTGGGGAGATGGACCGGAAGATGTTGGAGGCTGATTTTTCAAGAGAAGAATTACAGGCTGTGGTGAATGAATCCAAACGGAATGTGTCTCCTGGGAATGACGATATTTCTTTTGCTTTTATCAAAGATTTTTGGCAGATCATTAAAGAGGAAGTTTGGTGTGCTATCAGTCAATTTTTAGTTTCAAGAGTTATGAATCAAACATGGAAGGAAACTCTTATTGTTTTGATTCCAAAGATCAATTGTCCACAAGAACCTGTCAACTGCAGACCGATTAGTCTTTGCATGACTGTTTACAAACTTATTGCCAAGATGCTCTTA
>NW_021477039.1:0-479 GCF_001605985.2 Dendrobium catenatum | reverse complement strand
AATTCCATTCATTTTATGTCAACTTGAGAAAATATTTTCTCCATGCTTTTTTGACTCTATGGAGCATCTACCTGTTCATTTACCATATGAGGCTATGGTTGGTGGACTTGTTCAGTATAGGTGAATGTATCCTTTTAAGAGATATTTAAATAAACTTAAGAAGACAGCTAAGAACAAATAACGACCCGAAGGCACTATCTGTGAAGCATATTTAACATATGAGACAACTCAGTTTTGCTCGTATTATTTTGAAATAATATCTCAACCAGGTGAAAGTTCAGCATCTCAAAATGTTGGTAAATCCTCCAATATATCTGTATTCAGTGGAATTGGGGAACCTTTAGGCGCTAGCACCGTACGCTATTTGACCGATATGGAGATGGCAGTTATCACATTGTACATCTTGCTTAACTGTGATGAAGTTGAGCCATATCTCGAGTACGTATGAGTTAAGTTGTTTATATTTTCGATTTTCTTTT
>NW_021477038.1:0-203 GCF_001605985.2 Dendrobium catenatum | reverse complement strand
CTCCCTAAAACGTAATAACCCATATCACATCCTATACCAAAAACCAGCTAATTATAATCATCTCAAAATTTTTGGAAAATCTCCCATCTATATTGTGTGTCTTCATTGGATATGCGCCATCAGAGAAAGGTGTGGGCTCCAAAAATTCGTGCCCCGGCCTCCCCTGCGTAGGAGAGTTTTAACGATGTTCCGGGGTAAATTTT
>NW_021477037.1:0-326 GCF_001605985.2 Dendrobium catenatum | reverse complement strand
ATCATGTGCAAAGGAAACTTGCTTTACACCGATGATCAGGTTTGAAAGATCGTATATAGAGGAAACTTGCTCTATATAAGATCAAGATTGAGATTTGAATATTAGGATGATGCCACAAAAGGCATACTCCATCATTAAAAGGCTTGAACTTAAGACAAGAAGATCTGAAGAATCGCTTCTTAGTCTTAAGAAAAGAGACGCAATGTATTAAACTTTTTTAAAAAAATTGAAGAGAATTGGACAAAATTGATTGAAACTTGAAGATTTTATTGATTGAAAAATCGAGCTACATCAAGCATAGTATTTCTTCAAGAAACGCCCGTTTA
>NW_021477036.1:0-273 GCF_001605985.2 Dendrobium catenatum | reverse complement strand
CTACTGGAGCGTAAAGGATTCACATGGTGCTCAAAGGTAAGAATCTCCACTTATGATTTGTGATTACTTCACTCTTTTTTCTCATCCTTCTATATTTCTTGTGAGAAGATCTGTCAAGGAGATCCGGTTCTCTGCTGACACTTGGAGAGTGTGAACAGCCAAAGGGTTCTCTGCCTATACTTGGAGAGTGTGAACAGCGAAGGGTTCTCTACGTACACTTAGAGAGTGTGAAAAGCCGAAGGGTTCTCTGCCTACACTTGGAGAGTGTGAACA
>NW_021477035.1:0-294 GCF_001605985.2 Dendrobium catenatum | reverse complement strand
AAATCGTTAAACATTATTATGAAGTTCTTAATAATAGAAAAGCTAAAATGTATAAAACTCATTTTTGGGAACTACCTAAGATATCATTCTAAGAAAGTTTTAACTTTCATTGATGATGAATAAGTTATCTTGATCAAATAAATTAACGATGAATTAAGAAAAATGTATATGGACTAATGACAGCTCAGTTGTACAAAAATCAATGTCTATATCATTAAGTAAATAATCCCAACATATCTAGAATGCTACAATGGTTTTGGAATACCTCCTAAATTGTTCAAGTTGTGAGTCTTG
>NW_021477034.1:0-236 GCF_001605985.2 Dendrobium catenatum | reverse complement strand
CTAGCACTGAATTGCTTCTTTGTGTGGCATGCTTAAACCCAACTGATACCTTCCAAGCTTATGATGAGAGGAAATTGATATGTTTAGCTGAGTTATATCCAACTGATTTTTCTACATTTGATCTTGTGGCTCTTAAAAGTTAATTATCAACTTATATTATTGATATGCGTACCAGTGCTGAGTTCTCCTCTCTAAACAATATTGCCGATCTTTCAAAGCAAATTGTTAAGTTCAAG
>NW_021477033.1:0-237 GCF_001605985.2 Dendrobium catenatum | reverse complement strand
ATTAATAGAATGACCCTATAGGTTATTAAGTCTAGAATTTTATATTTTAAAATGTTAATTTATTTTAGCATTGAGTTGTACTTTATAGTACTTTGAGAATGGGATGTAAAAACATCCAATTTGAAATCCAAAGAGGAAGGGACATCCCTCATGGGAGAGCCCCTCTCCATTTGGAGCTCCAAATTTGGATGACTTTGAAAATATCCAAAGGAAAAAGATAACACCCCATCCAAGGGG
>NW_021477032.1:0-270 GCF_001605985.2 Dendrobium catenatum | reverse complement strand
TACCTGATGAATCCACCAGTCTTGGCAGCCCCTATTACGGGGAGACCTTTAATTCTTTACACTGCGGCCCTTGACGAGTCTCTTGGGGCCCTTCTTGCTCAAGTCAATGACGATGGGAAAGAGAATGCTCTCTACTACCTAAGTCGGAGACTTCTACCAACGGAAATTCGATATCCAGCGATTGAGAAACATTGTCTTGCTTTAGTTTTTGCAGCCCAAAAACTAAGACATTACATGCTTTCTCATCAAGTTAACTTGATTTCTAGTTTT
>NW_021477031.1:0-430 GCF_001605985.2 Dendrobium catenatum | reverse complement strand
ATGTTGAGATGATTTATGAATATCATACCACTACATCCCTCAAATGTCTTATCTTTCTTCTCAAACCTATGAACATGTGGTTAGTATATATATTTTTAAGTTCTTGCTGACTATTATAATAGTAGGTACTTCGTAGGGATATTCACGATATCTAGTTGTCTTATAACTCTCATGTAGTGAGAATATAGTAAATCCATTATCCCAAACTTTTCATAAGTGCATTTAAATGTTACCTTCTGTTACATCAAATAAATAGTCCAAAGGACAGATTAGTCCTTATTCTCCATGCTCTTGACAAAAAAAAAATTTAATAAATCACTTGAGGAATAATCTATGCACATTTCACTCACACCCTGTAAAAATTCTTTTTTTAAAAAAATGAATATAGTTTTCTTGAATAAAATTGAGAAGCTTGCTTTAGTATTAGGTT
>NW_021477030.1:0-252 GCF_001605985.2 Dendrobium catenatum | reverse complement strand
ACTTCATCCTCATAGGCCAGATTATCTAGACTCTACCCGCATGTAGGGAGATGTCTTATAGCAAGGAAAGAAGAATGCATTAATATGCATGCGACCCCGGACGATTCCGACAATTCCCTAGGTTCGTTAAGTTTCTAGATTATTTAAAACTTAGAATTTTAGGAATTAGTTATGAGTATAAAAATTTTATAGTCCTTAGAGAGCCTAACAAAAATACAGGCGAAAACAAAATCGGCATGCAAGAAAAGAAAC
>NW_021477029.1:0-202 GCF_001605985.2 Dendrobium catenatum | reverse complement strand
GGATCAAACATTATTTTCTTAGATGAACTTTTTTTTTCAATATTATAAAGCAATGATCTCTGTGTATAGTGAATTGGAGAGGACTAACACTTTCATATAGTTTGAATGTATGTTGATATATATTATTGGAGATAAAATTCTCAAGGTATTGGACTTATGCAAATGATCTCATCTATTTTTCAGTGGATTAAAATAAAACATA
>NW_021477028.1:0-394 GCF_001605985.2 Dendrobium catenatum | reverse complement strand
TGATTGGCACTCCAAGCTCCTTGAAATTTTGATGGAAGTTAGCAGAAAGGAGCTCCGAGCATAAGATGAACAAATATGGAGACAGCGGGCATCCTTGGCGAAACCCACAATTTGCCACAATTCCATCAGTTAGCTGTCCATTCACCAATATAGAGAAAATTGGGCTATGAACATAGCTCAGGACCCAATTCCTGAATCTACAAGGGAACCCCATACAAATCAAAACAAGCTCCAAAGTCCTCCAACTCATCTTGTCATACACTTGCTCCATGTCCACTTTCAATGCCAACATCCCCTTAGCTGATTTAGAAGTCTTAAACTTATTCATCATTTCCTGCCCCAACATGCAATGGTCTGAAAATAGAGCCAATTTGGGCAATTTCCTTTGTAACAA
>NW_021477027.1:0-351 GCF_001605985.2 Dendrobium catenatum | reverse complement strand
TAATTAGAAATTTTATAGATTTATCTTCTATAAGTGTACACATTCCTAGTGGGTTGATTAAATGTCATATTATCATTATAAATGTACTCTTTAATAGGTACCACAAGGTTTGCTAAGCCATTGAATTGTTTTTAAAGGACTAGGTTTGGATATGAATATAAATAATTTATTATAATTATGCCAGCCTCTATTTTATATGCAGCTTGTATAGTTTTTTTATTCTTATGTAATTTTTATTAGGAAAGCTATGTTGGAATAAGGCAGGAGGCCAAACATGTGAAAATCAATCAAGCCCCCACATACCATTTTATTTCATATGGTTTTAGGCTTGGTTGTAGTTATGATAGATGT
>NW_021477026.1:0-225 GCF_001605985.2 Dendrobium catenatum | reverse complement strand
GTTGATTTTTTTACGGCTGAATTTGTAGACTGTCCACGTGTTGATCTCCTTCAGGCTTAAAGCTTGGAGGATCACTGGAAACGGGGTTGGAGGAGTTTGAACGGAAGTGGCTCTCGGTCAAGCTCCGATCTCGCCGCCGGCAGCTTCAAAACGCCGAGGATCGATTGGAAAATCAAGGTATAGCTCAATGGAATCAAAACGAAATCCTAAAAGCTCTTGGGGAGC
>NW_021477025.1:0-404 GCF_001605985.2 Dendrobium catenatum | reverse complement strand
CATTAAAGGTCAACAATATAAACTCTGATTCTTTCGGCTCTCAAAGCGATGACATTGCCTTAATCACAAGGTAATTCAAAAGCTTTCTAAGGAAGAGTCACAAGCATCATCAAAATTGGAGAAAAGGTAAGGATAACAAATATTCTAAAGGATCTTCTGATGTTTTTTATTTTGAATGCAAGAAGCTTGGACATCTCAAAGCAGATTTTCCTACACTTCAAGATCACTCAAGCAAAGAAAAGGATGAGGAAAACCCCAAGATCAGGAAGGATAAGAAGAGAGTTCAAAAGATGTTCTGGGAAAAATCTGCATCTGATTCTTCTGAGACTGAGTCTAAGGAAGAGATAACAAACTTGTGCTTAATGCGGAAGATTATCTTAATCAAAGTGATGAAGAAGAGGTAT
>NW_021477024.1:0-281 GCF_001605985.2 Dendrobium catenatum | reverse complement strand
GAACCGAAGAAGCAGCCATGGGAACCGAAGAAGCAGCCGCAAGAACCAAGGAGGCTCGCATGGAATCGAGGCATCAAGACACGGGAAAGGCCACCCAACACCGGAAATCGAAGAGGCAGCCGTGGGAACCAAGGAGGCAGCCGTGGGAACCAAGGAGCCAAGGCACTGGAACCCAAGAGGCCAAGCACAAAAATTTAAAAGATAAAGCTATATAAATAAGATAATAAATGAACTAAAACATAATTAATAATGAGCTAACCTTTAGTTCAATAAATGAACTA
>NW_021477023.1:0-235 GCF_001605985.2 Dendrobium catenatum | reverse complement strand
TATAAAAAAGTACATTATTCATATCTTTCTCTCTATTATCTTTCAATGCCGTTTGGCCCTCTCTCTCCCCCTTTTCTCTCTCCCTCATCTTGTCTCTCTCTCACTCTTACACATTCTCTCTGTACATGACAATTTTTTTTTAATTGAATACGCTGAATCATTTAGCTTATTCAGAAAACGCCTAATCATTTAACGTATTCAGAATACGCCAAATGATTTGGCTATTTTACTCCTT
>NW_021477022.1:0-260 GCF_001605985.2 Dendrobium catenatum | reverse complement strand
GTCTATTTTAGTTTATGTTTTCTCTTTTTCTTTTGTAATTTGACCCTTTTTTTGTGATGACAAAAGGGGGAGTAGGGTGTGGTAGGAAAAAACTGTTGGGTTTGGGATTTGTAACTTTGAATTTCTAATGAACCTTTTTTTTTTAATTTTCCTACTTGTGTTTGCCATCATAAAAAAGGGGGAGATTGTTGCAAATCTATTTTTGCAAGACTTATATTTTGAAGATTGACAAACACTATTTCTCTTGGACTACTTGTTGC
>NW_021477021.1:0-223 GCF_001605985.2 Dendrobium catenatum | reverse complement strand
AAATGCAACTCATGGGTTGCAAGTCATGAACATTCTTTGAACATTTTAGTGTTCAAAGAGAAGTGTACATTCTCCCCATTTTGTGTTTTTTTTAGGAGAATGAGAGGGTCTTCCTACAACATTTGGGTTGTAGAAAGAGAAAAATCATGTGCAACTTGTAGGTTGCAAGTTAGGGGAATTTTCTTGAGCATTTGGTGTTCAAAGGAAATGACACACATTCACT
>NW_021477020.1:0-697 GCF_001605985.2 Dendrobium catenatum | reverse complement strand
TCGACTTGATCAACACCTCCCATAGGTGGCCCTAGGTACAACACACCTCCTCCAGCCAGCCCATGCTTTGGGCTAACCTTGGTCAGGTTTTAGGCTAACCCAAAGTAGCCAAAAACACATGGACCCGAGCCATCTTACAACTCAGATCAAATTGGACCCAATTGCCACTTGCATTGGGTCCACCAGACCCAGACCCACTTCCCACCTCAAGCCCAGGGTCTGAAATGACCTGGATCGAGCTCAATTTGACTCGAATCGAGCAGGTTTGGGTCTAACCCAGCCATCAGTTCAACCTAGACATTCCCAGGACAAATTGACTCCACCCTTGACGCCAGCATGTCCACATTGGCCTCCCCCAGTCAACCCGACCCAAACCATGGCCGGCAACGGTCGGAACCAATGGAAAATGAGTTCTGGTGGTCGCCCCAGACAACTCCTGGTTGAAGGCTGCTGCCCACCGGTTTGATCCCCACGATGTCCCTAAGACGTCGCCATCTTCCACCTGGCAACAATCCGAGCCCTCTCCAGCTCAATCTCGGCCGTCCAAGCTCGTGAAAGGTGGCTGAATAGGCTCGAGCTCCCCAGAAGCACCCTCATTTGCTTGAAATCATTTCCCAGAGCTTCGTCGACCTCCCAGACGCTCCAAGATCCCAGATCGATCCCTTCGTCCGTTCGAGCAAGTACCCGTGAAAGCTTT
>NW_021477019.1:0-955 GCF_001605985.2 Dendrobium catenatum | reverse complement strand
CGGGTACGAAAATCACTTACAAAAACACAAATCTGAGTACCATTTTACAAAACCTCAAAATCTTCGAAAACAGAAGTAGGGTTCGGAGTCCTTACAACGAGACAAACAAAATATCCAACAGCAACGAACGACGAAAATCGCTCCGCGGGCCCCGAAATTGGACTTTTTCCTTTGCTTTTCCGCTCTTTCTCTCTCTTCAAAATATCTGATTTTATAAAATGATTTTTCTCTCTCCTCAAAATGAGTTCATTCTCATATATCATTAGTCTGATCGGTCCGGTCGATCGCCAAATCGTCCCGGGACGATCAGATCAAAATCGATCGTCCTGGACGACTCCCAGAACTATTTTCAGGATGATATTTTGAACAGTGCAGATCGGCCTGGACGATCTCACTATCATCCCGGACGATTCAGTCCAGAAATCACTCCAGAGAACAATCCAGAAATCAACTGTTTTCAATGCACTGATCGGCCTGGACGATCTCACCATCGTCCCGGCCGATCCTGGGAAAAAATCACTTTTCCCAGCAGCTAAAAAATCACTTTTCCCAGCAGCTACAGCAAAGGAACGAGGTCTCACACTTAATGTCATGAATTAAATGACAGCGCAAATGTTTTGAAATGAGTTCAAATGAACCCAAATCAAGCACTAGAAGCAAATTTGAAAACTTCTAAACATTAATTGAATGATCAAATGCACTACAAGAAAATCACTCATTATCGGTGAATTTTCCGGCATATTTCCGACGAAATATTAAAAAAAATTTTGAGAAAATTTCAACCAAATTTTACGACGGATTTTCAGCGCATATGTTTCCGGCAGATTCTAAAAATATCATTTATTCCTAATTTAATTAATTTATAATTTTATTAGTTTAATTTAATTAATTATTAATTTAATGAACTATTTTTATTAATTATTCATTTAATTAATTATTTTAATTAACTATTAAT
>NW_021477018.1:0-221 GCF_001605985.2 Dendrobium catenatum | reverse complement strand
GTTATTTTGAGGTCTATAATTTTGTGGATTAAACTTGATTAGTAGGATCCCTTAGTGTCTTTTGAGAATGACTAGTGCTTTCTTATTGGAATTAGATTTTCTTAGTGTTTCTTTCTAAAAGAATGAGTTTGGGAGATTTGAAATTTTGGGAGATTTATGTTGGTGAGTCTTTAGTGTCTTTTCGAGAAGCGAGATGGAGTTTCCTCCCCTTAGTATTAGCT
>NW_021477017.1:0-384 GCF_001605985.2 Dendrobium catenatum | reverse complement strand
TTCCTGATTTGAACAAATCATCTTATATGATATGAATAGTACAATATGATTAGTTTAAAATATATTATTATCAAAGTTAGCTATTTAGATTAGCTAATTATATAGTATGATATAAATCATACAGTATGATTAGTTTTAAATTTGAATTTTTGGTTTTAACTCAATCTCACTCCTCCTGAGTGTATGTGTGCATGGTTACTAAGTTAGTATAAACCCTTACAGAAATTGACTTAAAAAATATATCTTTGAATATTACAAAAATCTTTACAGTATAATCTATTCTATCCAATCTTGAACTTTGAATCTTTATTGGATGGTGCATGGTTTTCCTAAAATATTAGTTCACACACAAACAAATATAGAATGCAAATACTATGAGACATA
>NW_021477016.1:0-236 GCF_001605985.2 Dendrobium catenatum | reverse complement strand
CTCCTTCGTCATTGTTTGCTTTCTCTCCATTTCTAACTTTGGTTGTGTAATCCTACTTTGTTCTTATTTTGCTTCGTTGTATCCTTCTTTATTTGATGAAATAAAATCTCTATATTATTAAAAAAAAAAAAACAACTTTAAATCCTCCCTAATTTTAAATGACAACTTAGCATCGAACAAATTTAACTTAAAACCGTGGCACAAGCTCTCGTACTCCATCACATGCAGCTGGTCAA
>NW_021477015.1:0-325 GCF_001605985.2 Dendrobium catenatum | reverse complement strand
ATTAGAAAGCAAGAAAAGCTATGTACTAAAAAACTAGAAAAGTAATAATACCATAAAATGAGTAGAGTAGTGAACTACTGTAGTAGGAAAAGGACTTCGACTCTATGAGCACAGAACAACTAAAACACTGAAGCTAGTGTCAAAACTTTGAAGTGTTAAAATCAAAAACTCAAACCATCTCAAACAACCATAGAAAAAATCTCCAAACTTTATATAAGCAACTACTATCTATTCAATCAATCCAATTCAAACCATTGAGCATCCTTATTTATAAGGACTCGATTGTAGGCAACTTTCAGAGAAAAGTCATAAGCCCGACCTTAAG
>NW_021477014.1:0-203 GCF_001605985.2 Dendrobium catenatum | reverse complement strand
CAGAATTATAACAAAAACAAAATTTGAACCCCAATACAAGTATACCAGTAAACATGTATACCAAAATTAATCCAATATAAAGCCTGCAGAATGAATCCCGCCAACAAAAACAGAGCTCCCAAGCCTTCCAAAACCTGGACTCAGATTATACATATTTCGGCACATTAAAATCCTGAAATCCCTGGTTGCCCGTAGACCATCCA
>NW_021477013.1:0-370 GCF_001605985.2 Dendrobium catenatum | reverse complement strand
TAATGAGCCTGCTATCTAAACAAGATTCGTATTGAAAATCTACCCAATACACTTATTAAGGAGCTGTTTGGATACAGGATTTGAGTAGGATTAATGCTAAATCCTGCCATACAGGATTTAGGGAACTGTTAAATCACACAACGAGTTGGCTCTTTTTGCCGTAAATCCCGGATTTACTAAATCCGGGAATTCGGCCGATGTACAAGATTTTGCCGAAGAAGCACGCGAACTTAAGGGGCTGTTTGGTATCGGATTTACAGCGGGATTTAAGTCGGATTTACGCTAAATCCAGCCAAACAGTTTTTGTGCGCGCGTTAAATCCCGGATTTACGAATTTACAGCTTAAATCCGGAATTTAGTAAATCCGAGG
>NW_021477012.1:0-1289 GCF_001605985.2 Dendrobium catenatum | reverse complement strand
TTTTAAAGTTTTAGTTATAATATATTAATATTTTTTTTAGGATAAAATTATTTTTTAATTTGAAAAAATAGAACAATTTTTAAACTATCCAATAAAAATTTCTAAAAAAAACCTAAATGTCCAAAATGATCATATATATAATATACAAAAATTTGCAAGACGAAAGTTTAGCAAATGTAAAGTTGTTGTCATTTTTACGCTACAATTTTAATTTAAATAAAAAATTCTAAATCTTTCATATTTTTAAAACTGAGATAGACAGAATGTATAACCTCTCTCAATCCAGACAACTTCCTGAACTGGTCCAACAACAGAGAATGGATTAAAGTCACTTGAAATTAGCTTTTTCTCTCTAAAAACTCTCTTTCTCTCTCTAGGCAGTAACTCTTAAGGATTAAAATTATTTAATAAAATGAAAATAAGTGGATTTGATATTTTTTATAAAAAATTTGATCTACCTCCACGACACTAAACTTTGAGATCTCCAAAGAATTACAATTTTGTTATAATCTTGAAAGACATTGTTAATACTAGGAAAAAACCACTTTGATATTTTGGACAAAATTTTATGTGGAGTGGGGTCTCCTCAAAATATTAGTGAGTGATATAGAGAGAAATTATCTAACTACAATTGTACCCGAAATATTAACTTGAACATCTTTTTGAGGTTATAGTAAGAGTTGTATCATGGTCTTGACTAACTTCCTGTAGAATGTGCCAAATTGTATAATGTTGGAATATTCTTTTTGAAAAATGTCAAGTTTATGTTTAATATTATATAAAAATCCAATAAACATATAGATAAGTTAAGAACAATAGGCATGAGAGATTGTTTAATAAGAAAAGCTCAATAAGAGAAAAACTCATAGGGACTAACTAATCTAAAATTGTTTCACCAAAGTGAGTCGTGAGTTAAAAAGAGCACCCTTTCCCATAACCTAAGAAAATGTTGATATAATACAATAGAAACAAATCATGGAAAACTTTTATTGTAATTGTGGTTGGTGAAATTTAAAGATATTTGAGTTATCATCAAATGATGATGGAGAATCAGCATTGTTACTAATAACAAGAACAAGAAGATGAGGACATCAATCATTAGTCAAAATTGAATGAAAGTTGATGTGGAATTTTTGATAATGAGGCAACTATTTCAATCATTCTTATAATAGGCGCTAATTCTAGCATAAAACATATTCAATGCACTGATATTTGAGAGTCATGTATCTTGGTGTAATTCACAAAATATTTTCCCTTGCCAATAATTAGATGTATTTTAAAATATAAAA
>NW_021477011.1:0-470 GCF_001605985.2 Dendrobium catenatum | reverse complement strand
TAGGTGTTTAGGGAGGATGCTAAGGCTTGGGCAGCACACTAATCCAAGGTTAGACTCACTTAAATGCTACCAAACACTGCAGATTTTTTGTGTGGACAGCAAACTACAGCAGTTGGGAGAACAGGACAGCAAACTAAAGTGATGAGCGACGTTATCTAAGCAATTTGGATGGGCCCTAGGGTGTGGACAGCAAGTTATCACAAGTTTAATGTCACCTAAAGGTCACTAAACAGTGCAGGAATTTAGTGGACAGCAAGTTAATTCAATTGTCTAAGTGGCCTAGACTATTATGGGTGTTACGGTGATGATGGCATTACCTAAACAATGAAATATGCTTATGTAACATGAAGAATTACTGCAGAATTTTCGGGACAGCACAAGGAAAACAGAAATTAAAACTATCTAAATGATGTTATGCATGCAAACAACTAATGACAAGTCAAATTAGACTCCTAGGATGCATCTAGCAC
>NW_021477010.1:0-344 GCF_001605985.2 Dendrobium catenatum | reverse complement strand
CCATCAAAATAATATTATATAAAGAAAAATAAAACTTATGCATATTTTAATGCATTTAAAGATATATTAAATATTCATATAACAATATGATATAATTTACAAAAAATAATTAAATATAAATAAATTTATTAGAAACAAGTTCAATTTAAACAGAATACATAATAATTTTTTTATCTTATATGCTTATTTCATTTAATTTCCCTAATTAATTATCTTTCTATATTTGATAACATTTGTTTAATCTACAAAGAATTAATAATTTACTTAAAAAAGAAATCATATAGATTTCTAAATCAAGCTTATTTTCCTTAATTAATAATATGTAACCTATTTTAATAAGTATA
>NW_021477009.1:0-323 GCF_001605985.2 Dendrobium catenatum | reverse complement strand
AACGGTTTCATAGTATTTTATAGGATTTAACAACCATATTGCTGAATACTATTTAGGATTTAACATAGGATTTATTAAATCCTACTTGTTGCCAAACAACCCGTAAGTGTTTGAATTGAATTACTTGATATAATAAACAAAATCTAATGAGACTCAAAATAATGGAGAAAACATAACTTTCTTAGTAGAATTATCATCAAAGGCATACTTCTACTAGAAGATAAACTTGGAAAATTGAAACTTAGATATAAAACAACAACAACAACATCATCAAGCCATTATCCCATTATGTGGGGTTGGCCATATGAATCCTTTTTCTTGAT
>NW_021477008.1:0-220 GCF_001605985.2 Dendrobium catenatum | reverse complement strand
CATTTGGGTTCATTTTTGAATAGTTGATGTACTAAATATGAGAAATCTAAACTTTGGGGAGTAAAATGGCTCTCTAAAAATAGTCTCTGAATATTTTAGACGTTTTTTCTCATGATTGCCATATCACCACATATCTTATTTGGATGAGCATCACCTGCCTTATTTGGTCTCATCATGATTTGCTTTTTTTATTTAAGTATACAATAATGATATAATATGA
>NW_021477007.1:0-301 GCF_001605985.2 Dendrobium catenatum | reverse complement strand
TTCCGTAACAATATGATTTGTAAAATTAGCCATGGATCGAAATTCAAAAGCTTTTAAAAACTTATTTTATGAATCTGCCTCTGATACAACTTGAAAGTTCGTTAGGGATGTTAAGCCCTATTGAACTGGCCCAAGGCTAACAGATAGAGAAGTGAGTTGGAAAAGAAGAATCTTTAAACCAAAACTCAAACTAAAATAAATATCACCACATAGAAAATCAACGATGCTGAAATTAAAGTGTGGATGTAATAAAGAAAGAACACTCCGGATTTATAGTGGTTCGGTCAAACCTTGACCTACG
>NW_021477006.1:0-214 GCF_001605985.2 Dendrobium catenatum | reverse complement strand
ACAACACGTTAGTGGAATGCGGAGGTTGCACTTGATGGTAGTAATGTTTTTAGCATCACAGATAATGAATTTATCATTCCGAATGAATTGGTAGAACATATGTGTTTCTGTATTAAATCTGAACTGCAATTTGCCTTATACGGTTGGTCAATAACAAATAATGTTCAATTTCTCATTGTGGTTTCGAACAAACAAAAAATTCACAGTTGCTTGT
>NW_021477005.1:0-305 GCF_001605985.2 Dendrobium catenatum | reverse complement strand
CAACTCCCTCTCTAGTCTTTATCAACAAGAAGAATATCATCATCAAAAAGCATACACCATGGTACATCCTCTTGCAAATGTCTAGTAAGTACATCCATGTCTAAAGAAAAAAAGATATAGGCTTAAAACCGATCCTTAATGTAATCCAACTAATTACGGAAAATATTTGGCCAAATCATCTTGTGTTTGAATACAAGTAATAGCTTCTGTATATATATCCTTAACGACTTTAATATAAGCATAATTAACTCATTTTCTAAAACTCTCTAGAGCACTTCCCTTGGAACTTTATTATAAGCTTTCTC
>NW_021477004.1:0-307 GCF_001605985.2 Dendrobium catenatum | reverse complement strand
GTGCGGCCAGCCGCAATCCGCGCGCCATGTCCGCGGATTGATGCGCTGGTCGCGTCGTTTCGCGTGGCCGGTTGGCTGCACCGCCTTAGGTGGGTCCCACTTGCCGAAAAGATGCATTTTTTGGTCTTTTTGGGTCCAAAAAATTCCGAAAAAATCCTAAAAATTCTCAAAAAATTCTGAAAAATTCAGGAAAAATTTAGAAAAATTGAGAATTTTGAATATTGCAATAACTTCCCCCTTCTTTCTCCAAAACCTATAAATAGACCCCCTAGGCCTTTAGGAAACTTGCAACTTCTCTTCTTCTCTT
>NW_021477003.1:0-444 GCF_001605985.2 Dendrobium catenatum | reverse complement strand
CTTATTCGTTCCTAAATCACCGTTTTTGATGCAAAATGACCGAATTATCCCATCCCACGTTCACACGTCCAATAACACGTTAAAGTCCTTTATCTTCTTCAGTGGGTCGCACGAGCACTTTCATTTCTTCTAGCTCCATCCGGAGGACACGAGTCTGTTGTTCATCCCACGCTTGGCCTTAACACCTCTCTATTTCTCCTGCCCAAATAAGACAGGCTGCTGCCGATCGATTCAAGAAACCGAACCATCCCCTTTCGGAATTTTCAGCGTAACCTCTTAGCTGAAACCGAATTCCCTACCATCTCTGATCTTTTCTTCTTTCTCCTTCGTTGTTGTTAGACTTCGCTCCTTCAACGACGTTCCCCACCCCCTGTCACGGAACTTTAGGGTTTATCTGAAGCAACGATGGAAGATCGCTCGCTCTGAAGGTAACTTTCTTCGTTT
>NW_021477002.1:0-302 GCF_001605985.2 Dendrobium catenatum | reverse complement strand
AACATCGATTATTAGTTTTGGACTTTAAGATAAAGGGGAAAAAATAAAAAAATTAAGTAAAACAAATTTTTAGGATTAAATAGGGGCATTTAATGAATATTAACAAAAGTATTTTTGAGAGCAAAGTTTTAGATCTTAATATTCTATCTGTGCATGAGGATGCCAATATTATGTGGAAAAAAATGGTTTGTGATATTAAGAATATTATTAAAGATGTGCTTGGAGTTTCGAAGGGAAAATCTCCTAATAGTAAAAATAGTTGGTGGTGGAATCCAAATGTGTAAGAAAAGATAAAAAATAAG
>NW_021477001.1:0-420 GCF_001605985.2 Dendrobium catenatum | reverse complement strand
CCTCGTACGGTGCCATACCGATACTGGACTGAAAATTATTGTTATATGCAAATTCTATCAGCGGAATATGATCTTCCAAGTTTCCGCCAAAGTCTAAAACACAAAGCCTCAACAGATCTTCCAGTACCTGAATAGTCCTCTCAGACTGTCCATCTGTCTGAGGATGAAAGGCTGTACTGAAATGCAGTTTCGTACCCAAGCCTTGCTGAATGCCCTTCCAAAGTCTGGAAGTAAATCGTCCGTCTCGATCAGAAACTATCACTCGAGGCACACCGTACAATCTGATAATTTCCTTCACATAAACCTGTGCCAAGCGATCCACCGGATCGGTCTGTCTGATCGGAAGAAAATGGGCGGACTTCATCAGTCGATCTACAACCACCCAAATGGCGTTGTGCCCTTGTCTAGATCGAGGAAAAC
>NW_021477000.1:0-203 GCF_001605985.2 Dendrobium catenatum | reverse complement strand
AAATCAACCTTAACTAATTTCTTAATCAATCTCTAACCAACCTAAGATTTAAAAGATATAGATTAAATTAGGGTAGTGAACCTAAATTAAAACTCACTAAGCTAAAAGCCTTCTAAAACCTGAATCTACTAACTTACCTAAGTCTTAATCAAACCCTAAGCTAATCTTTTAAAACTAATCAACAAACCTCTTAATACAACTAT
>NW_021476999.1:0-328 GCF_001605985.2 Dendrobium catenatum | reverse complement strand
CCTATTCAAAACTTAACATGCAGTGCTAACCGCCTCAGCCCAAAAATATCTAGGAAGTGAGTATTCTGTCAACATTGCTCGGGCAGCTTCTATTAATATTCTATTTTTCCTTTCGACTACTCCATTTTGTTGAGGGGTTCTAGGTGCAGAAAAATTGTGATCAATCCCTTTTTCTTTACAAAAATTTTAAAATCTTTCATTTTCAAATTCTCCTCCATGATCACTTTGTATAGAAATTATTTCACACCCTAATTTCCTTTGAATTCAAGTCAAAAAATTTTTATAATTCCTCAAATGATTCACTCTTATGAAATAGAAATCTAACCCA
>NW_021476998.1:0-1471 GCF_001605985.2 Dendrobium catenatum | reverse complement strand
TTACTTAACCTTTTAATATTATTTTGAATACCAAAAAGATGTTAGATGAGTGGAGAATGAGCGTATTGATTTTTATTTTTAAGAATAAAGGTTATGCACAAGATTGTGTTAATTATAGAGGAATTAAGTTGATTGCCACTTTTTAAAACTTTGGGAGAGAGTTATGGAGCATAGGTTACGACGATACTAATGTTTCTCAAAATCAATTTGGATTCATGCCGGGTAGATCTACTATGGAAGCTATTCATTTATTAAGAGGGTTGATGGAGAAGTTTAGACAGATTAAGGAGGATCTACATATGATATTTATTGATTTAGAGAAATCATATGATAAAGTTTCAAGAGAAGTGCTATGGACAGTTCTAGATAAGAAAGGGCTTAATAATGCTTATATTTAAGTCATTAGGGATATTTATGCAGGAGCTGTTACTTGTGTTCAAGCACAAGGTGATTTGACCAAGTATTTTCCTATTTCAGTCGTATTACATCAAGGATTAGCCTTAGTCCCTTATCTTTTTGCTTTAGTCATGGATGTTCTCACTAGACATTTGCGAGAGGATGTACCTTGGTGTATGCTTTTTGTTGATGATATTTTTCTTGTTGATAAGACCAGAGAGGGATTTTAAGGTAAACTTGAATTATGGAGGTCAACCTTAGAGTTTAAAGGTTTTCGTTTGAGCAGATCTAAAACTAAATACATGGAGTGTAATTTTAATAGTAATATATCTAATGGGGCTTTGTGACTTTGAGTGATCAAGTCATTAATAACTGTACTCATTTTAGATATATTTGGTATATTGTTTAGAATGATGGTGAAATATATGAGGATATTATTAGTAGAATTCAAGTTAGATGGTTGAAGTGGAGGAATTCTTCGGGTTTTGTTGTGTGATGGAAAAGTACCACTCAATCTTAAGGGAAAGTTTAATAAGATGGTGTGAGACATACAATGCTTTATGGCGTAGAATGTTGGTCATTAAAAGAGAACCATAATATTCAGTTAAGTGTTGCTGAGATGAGGATGCTCAGGTGGATGAGTGGACTTACTCTTACAGACATGGTACGAAATGAGCATATTCAGGAAATGGCTGGAGTAGTTCCAATAACATATAAGATTAGAGAGAGTCGCCTTAGATGGTTTGGTCATGTTAAACGTCGGCCTTTCGATGACCTTGTTAGGAGAGTAGATGTATTAGATTTTGCCAATGTTAAGAAAGGTAGTGGTAGACCTAAAAAGACTTAGTTAGAAAATGTTAGAAATGATCTTTCTTTATTAAATTTAAATGAGAATTTGACTCTTAATAGGACACAATGGAGAAAAAACATTCATGTAGCCGACCCCACATAGAGGGATAAAGGCTTCATGATGTTGTTGTTGTTGTTGATGATGATGATAGAAAATTAAGTATTTTATTTAAATAGATAGAAAAAAATATTTATAATAGTTTAAAATTTAGCAATTTGATAGTTT
>NW_021476997.1:0-281 GCF_001605985.2 Dendrobium catenatum | reverse complement strand
TGTGTCCTCCATCCATCTTATGATATCATTATATTAGAAAATAACTAAGGAAATGAGTTGGTCGTTTGTATGTTTTAATCATCTATTGAACTTTTTTTAAAGAGAAAACTCACCGCTAGGTTTGCGTGTTAGTAATAGGGAAAATTACTAGTTCTTAATAGGGATCGAATGCTCATTACTTCTCATGAGAGCTACAATCCAAATTAAGAAGAAAATTCTTAGAGCCAATGATCCCTTCTAAGTTCAAGATAGGCAAAAAACCTAGAAAATATCTAAGAGAG
>NW_021476996.1:0-404 GCF_001605985.2 Dendrobium catenatum | reverse complement strand
GGATTTTCCACACCAAGAGTCTTTGTTTGCCTACACTTTGTTCGGATGCTGCAAGTTAATTGAGCTTTATTATATCCACCACGCATTATAGAAGACTGATGTATTTGCTTGCATGCATTTCTGTATTTGTGAAAACTGTTATATATTTGTGAGATATATAACCATTAGTTATCATTGATTGTAGGTGGACTATTTTCCTTGTGACCTTTCCACTTTGCTTGTGGATGTGTTGCATTTATTGCTACCTCCCATCAATTGCAAGCGGGTTGATAGATTTGTTTATGATTCCCTTGAGACTAGCTACAAACCAACCCTCATTCGAATCTTCTTATCACTTGCAAGTAAATAGATTGTGCAAGTTCTTTGATCTTGGAGATGATTTGCAATATGTGTAGGGGCTTAAT
>NW_021476995.1:0-2615 GCF_001605985.2 Dendrobium catenatum | reverse complement strand
GTGCAGATCGGCCTGGACGATCTCCAATCGGCCCGGACAATCCTGGGAAAAATTCACTTTTCCCAGCAGCTACAACAACAGCAAAGGAATGAGGTCTCACAACCTACTCCAAGTTGTCTCGTCTCAAGATTGGCCCCATCTCCATTACAACAAAAATCAACGACAATGCTTACTCTGTTGCATTGCCTGATGGTTGCAACACCCCACCGACCTTTAATATGTCGGATATTTGGGCCTATACTCCTCCTGATGACGGCGTCATAACTCTTAGCTTGTTGAAGTCGAGCTCTTCTGTATCCGGGGAGGACTAATGTACTATGTTATACCAGCGAGACAAGCTACCACGACTAACCGCCAGACACGCTCTCCACTACCTCCTATACTATTTTCGTTAGTTGCTACACTCGTTTGTTTTATTTCTGCAATTTTTTTTATAGTATTAATCACTTAGTAGAAAGTATTACATATAGCAAATGCCTGGAAAATTGTAACCAGATTTTCATCTTTATCAATATACAAAACCTTGAGCATATCAGCTCGATATTTCCCTGACCCATTGCTTGCAATTTCTTCCTCTAGGCATCACGCAGATCCTTTACGGCATCACATTAAAGTTCGGATAATCAGATGCGGTGTATAGAGAAAGGCTTCTTTGTTACAGTTTTTTTGACTATTTATAGGATGGCTATAATTTTGTTAATGTTTTATTTAAAATCATTATGATAGCAAGCTTTTTTTTTTTGCATAAAGATCTGTTAGTATGTTTTAGATGCTAGAAAATTGTTGTTCAAATATATATATATTATAGTTTCCGTGTTAGATTTTTAAAAGTTATTCTTCAGTGAGAGATTATGCCCTTCTCGTCAAAAGTGGGCATCATACGAGCAAGAACTCTACGCTGTTATACGAGCCTTGAAACAGTGGGAGCAATACTTACTTCACCAAGAGTTCATACTCTGCAATGATAACAAGGCTCTCCAATATATCAATAGTCAGAAGACAATCAATCGCATGCATGCTCGTTAGGTAATGTTTTTACAATGGTTCTCCTTCACAATTAAACACAAATCTGGGGCGGACAATCGGGTGGATGACGCATTAAGCCGGAAAAGGGTATATTGCTAACATTACAAATAGAAATA
Source organism: Dendrobium catenatum (assembly GCF_001605985.2). Taxonomy (NCBI): domain Eukaryota; kingdom Viridiplantae; phylum Streptophyta; class Magnoliopsida; order Asparagales; family Orchidaceae; genus Dendrobium; species Dendrobium catenatum. The sequence continues at coordinate 1,473 of NW_021476995.1, read as the reverse complement.
ACGGGCCTGGATTGCCTCAAGGATCTGTACGCCTCCGATCCCGATTTTAGTACAATATGGAGTCAATGCCAATAGCAGCCAACAGTGGATGAATATTCTATTGGGCATGGATACCTGTTTAAACAAAACCTTTTATGCATCCTTGTATCCTTGTGGCGTCAACACTTAATTCGGGAAGCTCACGGTGGAGCACTTGAAGCTCATGTGGGAAGGGATAACACGCTACACCAACTCCAAACACGATTTTTCTTGCCCAGGATTCTTGGCGATGTGTTTCAACTAGTTGACAGTTGTCCCATTTGCCAAAGCTACAAAGGAGGTGCTCAAAATACCGGTCTCTACATGCCACTACCCATTCTGGATTCTATATAGGAAGAACTCAGTCTGGACTTCGTTTTGGGGCTGCCGAGAACTAAGAAGGGAAATTATTCTTTCATGGTGGTCGTCGACAGGTTTTCAAAAATGGCTCATTTTATCGCTTGAAAAAAGACCTCCAATGCAATAGTGATTGCTAATATTTTTTTTTAGGAAATCGTTCGCCTTCATGGAATACCTCGAAGCTTTACTTCAGACTGTGATGTGAAATTCATAAGCCACTTCTGGCGAGAGATGTGGAAACAATTGGGCACAAATTTACACCTTAGCTCGGCATATCGTCCTCAGTCGGACGATCAGACTAAAGTCGTCAACCGCACATTGGGCAACATGCTAAATTGCTTGGTCCAGGAGCACCCTTGACAATGGGAAGAAGTCTTGAGCAAGACGAAATTTGCTTATAATTCATGACAAATAGAACTACGGGTAAGGCTCCTTTTAGCATTATTTATACCAAGCATCATAATATAGTTCTCGACATTTCTATCCTGCCTAAATGTAAATCCACCGCTGCCACTAATTTCTCTGAATAATATGCTGAGATGCTATCTGAGGTTCGCCACCAAATTATCAAGTCCAATCAACGATACAAAGAGGCAGTAGATAAATGCCGCCACCAGCATCTGTTTAATGTTGGAGATCTCGTCATGGTAAGGATGCGTCGAGAACGATTTCCACCCAGCACCTACTCCAAGTTGTCTCGTCTCAAGATTGGCCCCATCCCCATTACAACAAAAATCTACGACAATGCTTACTATGTTGCATTGCCTGATGGTTGCAACACCCCTCCGACCTTTAATGTGTCGGATATTTGGGCATATCCTCCTCTTGACGACGACGTCATAACTCTTAGCTTGTTGGAGTCGAGCTCTTCTGTACCCGGGGAGGACTAATGTACTATGTTATACCAGCGAGACAAGCTACCACGGCTAACCGCCAGACACGCTCTCCACTACCTCCTATACTATTTTCGTTAGTTGCTACACTCGTTTGTTTTATTTCTGCAAATTTTTTTATTGTATTAATCACTTAATAGAAAGTATTACATATAGCAAATTCCTGGAAAATTGTAAGCAGATTTTCATCTTTATCAATATA
>NW_021476994.1:0-250 GCF_001605985.2 Dendrobium catenatum | reverse complement strand
ATTGTAAATCCAGATAATCAAAATAATCTTGAACTATATCCCACTCATATGGAAGGACAACAACCTCAAATTGAAGTGACATTAAGGAGATCCATAAGGAAAAGGAGAACAGCAATTTCGGATGATTATATTGTATATCTCCAAGAGCATGAGTTTGATTTGGGATTGGAGATTGGAAGATGATCCAATCTCATTCAGTCAGATCAAACAATGTTCTAATTCTCAAAAGTTGATAGAAGCCATGGAAGAT
>NW_021476993.1:0-309 GCF_001605985.2 Dendrobium catenatum | reverse complement strand
AGTGTCAAAGATTTTGTATTAATGTGATGTATATGATGTCTTTGAGCTCATTGAGATTTATTATAAAATATGTTAGTCCATCTATCTTATGAATATCCATATAGTTGTTTCATGTAGGGGTGTCAATTCGGGTCGACGGGTCAGGTTCAGGTCGAACTCGAGTTGACCCGGCTCTAAACGGGTCAACCCGAACCCGACCCGTTTTTGCAAACGGGTCGACCATCTCAACTCGGACGCGACCCGCGCGGGTTGCCGGGTTGACATGACCCGACTCGTCGACCCGAGGCAGAGGCAGCAGTGGCGTTGTGG
>NW_021476992.1:0-316 GCF_001605985.2 Dendrobium catenatum | reverse complement strand
CTTAACTTCATTTGTTCCTTCATAAGTAATACATAATATACCCCAAAATTCTTTACCAGTAGCACAAGTTAAAACAAGTATATAATCTTCTGATTTCAAAGTACAAAAAAAGTTTAAATATTTTGCATTTAATTGCACTAAATCCCTATCAATAAAAGTTCATTTAGTAAAAGGAACTTCAATTTTAATGCCATTAATTTCACATGATGGTGGTGAATAACCATCCTTAACAAGCATCCACATGCGATAGTCAATCAATTGTAAAAATGTAGACATGTAAGTTTTCCAAAAATTAAAAAGATTATTGTAAAATAAA
>NW_021476991.1:0-329 GCF_001605985.2 Dendrobium catenatum | reverse complement strand
AAAAGAGGAAATAATCCCATAGTTAGCACAAAGATCCACTAACTTATTGGATCCTCTATCAATGCAATTAAAAATAACATTGTTAAACCCAAAAAATAAGTCATCATACCTTTGTTCTCCATTAGCTTTAGCCTTATGCAAATACTCTATCACATTTTCATTATCACCTTCTATGATGAAACCCTTGAATTTGAACATCCAATCCTTCATCATCTCCTTAATAGTCATGGTAGCCAAGTGTTCCAAAGCTGAAATATCCCAATGCAAAATCGACTTCCCAAATGCTAGCAGTAGTCTTCCCTTATGGTCCCGAAAAACACCTCCTAAAC
>NW_021476990.1:0-276 GCF_001605985.2 Dendrobium catenatum | reverse complement strand
GGCTTACCCGCCTCGTCGCGCATGTTGCACCGGATTCCCTCCCACCGTGCTACAAGAGCACGTATAGGGGGTCCACCGGCGTGTCAAGCACGTCGAGGACGGGGTTTAAGTTATGAACTTATACCTTAATGCCCGACAATGGCTCGTGGATCGAGGCAAGGGAGGCTCATGGGAGGAGGTGAGGCAAGAGAAGCGGCCTTCTTTTCTTTTCATCTTTTATTATTATTATTATAATTAATAATAATTAATTAACAAATTATTTTTAATTAATTACTT
>NW_021476989.1:0-226 GCF_001605985.2 Dendrobium catenatum | reverse complement strand
AGATACGCATTTGTTAATGACATGCTGTACAGACGAGCCTTTGATCAAATGTGGCTAAGGTGCCTGGGGACCAAGGAAGCTGATAAAGTAGTAACAGAAGTCCATGAAGGGCTTTGTGGAGCACATCAGTCAGGTCCTAAAATGGCCGTCAAAATCAAGAGGATGGGATATTATTGGCCAACTATGGTCAAGGATTGTATCGATCACGCTAAGAGGTGTCACGAAT
>NW_021476988.1:0-709 GCF_001605985.2 Dendrobium catenatum | reverse complement strand
TGAATGCTTTTCTCGAGATTCTTGGATACTTTTACACATATCAATTTTTCTTTTTGATATGATATATGTTCATGGTTATTATGATGATGGGGGCATATATTTTAGAGTTTTGGAATGGGTAATGATGAAATCTAATATTATATGTTGTTGCAACAAGACAACATTTAGCCCTTAAATGGTACATTCATATTCATATGTGCCTTTAAGTAACTTGTCTATCATTAAAAATGCCAGATCATATATACCCCCACTAGATTCATGCTCCCGTCATATGTATTGACACAATTTTTACTCTGCATTATTTTTCTTATCGAACCAAATAAAAAAAATTTTAAAATCCAATTTAAAAATATTTAATACTTATTTTTTATCAGGCCTTATATTATGAAACCAACAACTGGTCTTCATTTATATGATACCTTCCTCCAATTACCTTTCAAAATGTCATCTTTACACAATGATAATGTTTGGAATGATTAATTCTGACGCCAAATTAAATTAAAGTGTTACCAAAGTTTGCACCTTTGCAGCAACCTCTTATTTTCCATATTTGAAATGTTTTGACATTAATAATATTTAATATTTTGAATATTAATTAGAGTATATTTTCGTGATTATATAGTAATGCTTATCTTTGCTAACTTCTTATGATCCCATCAACAATTGTTTAATGCTTATAAAAAGCTAACTTCAGATGCCGACGAATTAG
>NW_021476987.1:0-373 GCF_001605985.2 Dendrobium catenatum | reverse complement strand
AAAAGCATGATGCTTTCTTTTCTCTTAAACATGTATGGTGTTCTCATTTGTTAGTATCATTGGCTATATAGAGCTTGTAGAAAAACCATGTTTGTAGATGAATTGTATTATTTCATGTGTTGCTTGAGGTAAGGCCTTATGTGTATATGATAGAGGTATAGTCACTCTCTGTCAAAATGCAGAATTTTTATTATTAGCTCCCAAATTGCTTTGAAAGGATAAATATAAGTGCAGTTTTTTTTTTTATCGTTTTAAGCTTCCTCATTACCTCGGCCATAAGATAGTTGCTGTTTTTCACTATTCTGAGCTTCCGGATTGTTTTTTTTGTTAGTGGAATACATGCAGATTTCTACTGGTTTCAAGTCCCAAAATG
>NW_021476986.1:0-758 GCF_001605985.2 Dendrobium catenatum | reverse complement strand
AATAATATTTTATTAAAGGAAAAAAAGATACAATAAAAGATCACCCCTGAGCCACATCAATAAAATTACAATGAAAGAGATCCAGAAAAAAATTAAACTGATAAATGAATGTGGAACATCATAAATGTTTGGACTCAGATCAACACCGGGTTGTCAGGGTGGGGCCATCCATGGGGGACAATAGAATCCAAAACGAGAAGCAGCCAAATCACCAAAACGAGCCATCCAGATTGCCAACCAACCCTGACAATCAACAGCGCTTGCAGCAGAACTGTTTCCTGATCGTCCATTCCGAATCGAACCGAACAATGCAACCAAAGCAATGAAAACCAGAAAAAACACACAAGAAGAAAAAACACATTCCTAATGGACGGCTTATATGGATTCCCTCGATCATGGACTATTTATTGGACATTTGAATGTCTTAATGATATCATAATTATGTGATCTTTGGCTCGTTGGTTTCGTATCATCGAGCCGCTTGATTCGACTAGCTATAAGCACGTTACTTTTGGAAACCATTTAATAATATAAATTATGGTTTGAACCATCCAAATGCGCTTCAAGTCATTGATTTCAACTCATTTGGGCTTGGATTGAGTCAAATTTGATGTCGTTGAGTTCGTATTTTTTAGACGTTCAGTTCAACTTTAAGTTTGTTGAAAGCAAACTTCAAATGGTCACCGATTTCTTTTTTGAAATTTTCAAATTGATTTGGCCTTGAGATTTGTGCCCAAACAAGATAATTTTTTAATGAT
>NW_021476985.1:0-448 GCF_001605985.2 Dendrobium catenatum | reverse complement strand
TGGGTGGCAGTCTAATTTGGACTATTTATACAAAAGAGAAGAAAAACCGCCAAAATACTTCAAGTTTTCAATTCTGTACGCAGTGGACCGTCCCGTACGATAATGGATTTTCCTGAACAATTTTACTTAAACGATTTGAAACAACCCCATTTGTATATGTGTACGAAATGCCTTCGTACAGCAGATCATCCTGTACGAACTAAGTTCGTCCAGTACGAACGGTTATTACAAGGTCGGTTCTAGAAACTGCTGAAAACCGTTCTAAGTCGGTTAATCATTTAGACGAAAATTTATTCGTCTGGACAAAAATTTTACAGAGGACCGATCGTCCTGGACGATTATTTATTTCGTCTGGATGAAAATTTTCCAGAGGACCAATCTCCATGGATGATAATTTAATTTCGTCTGGATGAAAATTTTCTAGAGACCAGATCGTCCTGGACGATTA
>NW_021476984.1:0-330 GCF_001605985.2 Dendrobium catenatum | reverse complement strand
AATGAAAGGAGGAACCACCTCATTCAGCTTGTTAATATCCCAACAGCCATTATGCAAGTAGTTAGAAACTTTGATATTGCTAACAGAAGTAGTGTTAAGTAAAAAATCAATAGAAGAATGCCCAATCCAATTATCTTGCCAAAAATAAATATCACCTTTGCCAATCCCCCATTGAATGCATTTTTCAGCTTCCCACTTAATATTGCAAAGTCTTTTCCACACAAACGAGTCAGTATTTCCATGAAAACAAACAGTAGGATGCATATTATTGCAATATTTGATATTCATAAAACGAGCCCAAAGACTAAAATTAGATCTAAAAGAAAACCA
>NW_021476983.1:0-366 GCF_001605985.2 Dendrobium catenatum | reverse complement strand
GAGCGTGAAAGCTCTTGGAATTGCCTTAAAGTTGACAATTTCTGGGATGAATCAATTAGTATATCCCCAAACATGGACTTTTACCATGGTTGTTGGCATATGCGTGATCACCCAAATGAACTATTTAAATAAGGTAATTTGTTGTATTTTTCTTTTGAATTTATACAACCTTGCATTCTGGGCCTATCAATATTTCTCTCATTTGAAAACTGCTGCTTTTGTATAAATGGAACTTCCTTAACAGACTCACTTGTCAAACTACATTCTGATTTTGTTATTTATTTGCACGCTTTTCTTATGATGAAGGTGCTATTTTGTGAAAAATAATAAATAAATTCTTAATGATGCATTTCTTGCACATCTAAA
>NW_021476982.1:0-240 GCF_001605985.2 Dendrobium catenatum | reverse complement strand
CTATGCGAAGATGCATTTCTTTCCATTGTTGGATTTCAGCCTGACGCTGTCCTACTGATCTTTGTCTTCAGACTACAATCCTTCCGACCTCCGTCGCCAGCCGACTACGGTCTCCTGACATACCTCGCCCGCCGACTACAGTCTTTCTAACATCCGTCGCCCGTTGAATACGATCCTCCTGACCTACGTCGCCCGCCGACTATGATCCTTCCGACCAAACGAACATGTTAACAATGACTC
>NW_021476981.1:0-1089 GCF_001605985.2 Dendrobium catenatum | reverse complement strand
ATTATTACCATTGAAATTTCCTTTTAACCAATCAAATAGCTGCAGAATATTAGGCTTTAGAAGAAAGGTGTTCATACCCGGGAGCAAAGCATTTAGTATAGAGAAGGAATAAGAACATTCAAAAAACAAATGGGATACAGATTCATCATGTTGATTGCATAAGCTGCAAATAGTTGGAATATGAATTTTCCTAATGAATAGTGCATATGCCATTTTAAGAGCTCCCTTCAGAGCAAGCCAGACATAAACCGAGTGTTTAATAACATGTCTTTTGTGCCAAACCATAGAATACCAATTACAGGTCGGATAATCAGAATAATATGACACAATAAAGTTTTTAAAACAATAACTGGTTTGGTCTTTCCAAAGTAGACAGGGACCATCACACCCAATATCTCTAATGCCAGCAAACACAGCCCGAAGCTGTGAAGAGAAGTTTTCAGGAAGCACCCAGGAATTCTCCAACATGATATCTATTATAGTCAATTCCGAAAGAGAGGCAAGATCCACATCTCCAAGGCGGTCAAGTAAGGTGCAGTTGTTATACCAGTGATCCTAGCGTAAGGAGATTGGGGCATTATGCATAATTTTGAATTTAAAACAAGATTTAGCCTGCAAAGCAGTATAACAAATGGACTTCCAGATTTTAGAAGCAGAGACATGGGGAGGCTTCCAAGGAGATGAGTATTTGCTTAACAGCCAAACAGCTAAAGGGGAGGAGAAGTTGTAAATCTGAATAATAACAGAGTAGTTGAAAGCAAATTGCATAAAAGATAAAGAAGGAATGCCCAAACTGCCATTAGCAATAGGCAATCAAACTTTGTCCCAAGCAATCATATGCAATTTCTTATTAGCTGAGATATCCCCGAAAAATAAAAACCTAGAGCTGGTTTTTTTAAAAAAATTTATGCATAGATTTCGGCAAAATGGCACCCCTAATCGAGTATGCAATTGTGTTTTGAATAGTAAATTTCAGATATTGTAACCTCCCGGCAAAAGACAACAAGTAATTGGCTTTCCATCCATTAAACTTCCTATTGAGGCTATCCAAAAGAGGCAAATAGTCTTCTAATTTGAGCTTGTAGAAAG
>NW_021476980.1:0-427 GCF_001605985.2 Dendrobium catenatum | reverse complement strand
CTTTGCCCCCTTTTTTTTTTTTTTTTGTGTGGACCTAAGCTAATTAGAACATAAACGGTCATGACCAATGAGCATGTAGTAGTCAAAGCGATCAATACCTAACTTGTTATTTTATCATAGTATTCAATAATTATTCATCATTATCCTTTTGTAGTAAAGAATCTTGTTTATGAGATTTTTTTTTGGACATTTTGATCAATTAAGACCAACTCATACATACACTATATACGTAAGACTCGAATTCAAAATATGGTTGAAAATCATAGCTCATAACCAGCACATCAAGATGAGTTGCACATTTTTGTTAGATTATTTAGAACTATCTTTGGAGTGCTCTATTATTATCATGATGAATTAATTGATAAAAACTACGTGTGTTATCCCCTTAATTATCTCAATTCATTTCTTATATGTAATGCATGGTCTA
>NW_021476979.1:0-543 GCF_001605985.2 Dendrobium catenatum | reverse complement strand
CTAATTTGGACTATATATACAAAAGATAAGAAAAATCTCCAAAAAACTGCATGTTTTCAATTCAGTACACAGTGGATCGTCCCGTACGATCGTGGATCGTCCTGGATGATATTACTTAAGAGCCTTGAAACGAACCTATTTGTATATGTGTACGAAATGTTTTTGTACAAGCTGATTGTCCCGTACGAACCAAGTTCGTCCGGTACGAACGGTTATTACAAGGTCGGTTCCAAAAAAATTGCAGAAAAACTGTTCTAAGTCGGTTGTATCGTCTGGACGAAAATTAGTTCGTCCGGATAAAATTTTTACAGAGACCAGATCGTCATGGATAATATTTAATTTTATCTGGACGAAAATCTTACAGAGAGCAAATCGTCATGTACGATAATTTAATTTCGTCTGGACAAAAATCTTACAGAGACCAGATCGTCCTGGATGATAATTCACAAAGTATCTCATGCTGAATTTGATTTGAAGTCTTCGTAGTCTGGAGTTCGATTTTCCTCAAATGTTAGTACACACAAGAGCAAATACAAATCTTCT
>NW_021476978.1:0-1057 GCF_001605985.2 Dendrobium catenatum | reverse complement strand
TTAACATCCTAATTCATATTGAACGAGTATCCAACACTCTTGTCGGCGAGTGTGGTATTATCATCGTCGGGGGGAATTCCTTTAACCTCTTCTTCTCGTTCTTCCTCTGAAGAGGGACCACCTCTGCATGTAGTGGAACCATCCTCGCGATGGTGCTGACGTCCATGCCTAACTGGTGGTTGTTGATCATCTTCAACTTCACCTTCATCGTAGTAGGCCTCATCGTTGATATTGGTGTGCCTGATCATATAGACGACCTCCATATTTATGACTACACTGGAAGCTCTGGAGCTACCATCAAATTTGGTAGCCTCGACTTTCATACAATCGTTGCGAGGACTGCCGTCATTCCTGTGAATGGCTTTAACTTTGAAGGGTCTACTAGGAGGCCCCATCCTATTGAAGTTGTTACACGTCGTGCGCATCTGCCAGCGCAGCAACCTATTGCAAGTAGTAAAGTTGTTATTAATTTTAAATTAGAAAATATGGATTAAATGAGGTTAATTTTTATAGATATGGGAATGATATCACATGATTGGACCATCATTTGCTTTTAAAATATTTTATTAGAACTTTTTTTAGTTTTATTTTTATTTTAGTTGCTAAGTATATGTTAGTTTGATATTTTTTTTTAAATGATATTTATCAAGCACTCAAGTTACATTGTGTCATGACTATTGAGCTTATTGTAAATGTATAGGTACTTTCATTATTTACATATTTGTTTAATATATTAAATAATGAAAGTATCTATACATTTACACACACTAGCAGAGAATAATTGAGGTTTTATATTGCTGCAAGTCAAAAGCATATGATGATGTAAGAAAATGCAGAGCACGTCACTATTGTTAGCATTAATGTATAATAATATATTATGTTTTCATTTTCTACTTGTTTTATTTTCATATTTATTTTAAAATTTAAGGTTTGTTAGCTTTGTACTTTTGTTGAGGATATTCTATGATAAATTTAATAGAGATGAGTTTATAGTAATTATATTTTCTTTGAAATGAATATATATTAATTTTTATAAATTAATTATATATTAATGTCA
>NW_021476977.1:0-349 GCF_001605985.2 Dendrobium catenatum | reverse complement strand
GGGGAAGGTGGAAGTGATTTTGTAAGGGCTTCTCCGCGTAGCTGTGGTGGATAAAGGAGAGTCACGATTTTAGTGCAATACTTGGAGGGTGCCTCCAAGGAGTAGATGTAGGTCAAGGTTTGACCGAACCACTATAAATCCAGTGTGTTCTTTATTTATTATCGCTTCCACATTTATTTTTCTTTCGTACTTTGTTTATGGTGATTTGGTTTGAGTTTTATCTTTAGTTTTAAAGTTATCCAATTCACCTCTCTCTTTTTTAGCTTTGGGCCAGTTCTAAAGGGCTTAACATCCTTACCAAACTCTCAAGTGATATCAGAGCAAGTTTTCATAAAATAAGTTTTTAAAA
>NW_021476976.1:0-595 GCF_001605985.2 Dendrobium catenatum | reverse complement strand
TAATTATAGTTTAGATATGTATTTCTAAAAGAACATGAAATTGATCACCTTATCTAAATCCAGTTATAATTTTAATTTAAATTTTTTGAAAGATTAAAATTTGTAAGAAAACCAATTTGTAGAGCAAAGTAATTTATAACTCATTTCAACAATCGATTATAAAAGGTTTTTCACGTTAAAAACACAAACATTTCAAGAAATAAGATTTAAACATGTCAACATTTTAAGAGATATAATTCGATGCATATGAACAAAATCTTTTCACATTCCACTAATATCAGGAGCACATACAAACATATGTTTCAAAACATATAATTTCATCATAGCATTTCACAACATACATCAAGACAACATCAACACACCACATAAAATCATTAAACTTAAGAAGCAACATCACTACATCAAATACAAACACTCATAAGAAACAACATGATAGAAGTATATCTAAAAATCTGAGGGGCCCTAGGATGAATGAGGAGGTGGAGTGAACATTAAAAAATAACTACTAATAGTAGCTAGATTCATGTTCACTTAGTCAATATGTCCACAGATCCACCCCATATCTTCATTGTAACGAGCATCCTGCTGATTAAGA
>NW_021476975.1:0-493 GCF_001605985.2 Dendrobium catenatum | reverse complement strand
ACTCTTAAGAGAGCTCATTGCCAAGCTCTACCTACAAAATTAAGATTTGACTTAACAATACAACTCAATTGATTGATCCAACCAAATTCCACACTGAAGTTTTGTTCCCTTCAATGAAATTTTTTTGAAGCTATCTTAGGAAACTTGGAGTTGGTTAATAAACAAATATTATATCATTAGCTTTATTTTATTTTGGTGGTTTTCAGTCAACTCTTCATCCAATAATGGGAGCAAGGAAAGTACTTGTCCACTGTTTATTTAATTCGAATGTTTGTTGGTTTTTTTTTTAATAATTTGTTAATAAAATTTGATAAAATATTTTATTTTATGATTTTTTAGTTGCTTCATGATAGCATATTTTATTCTATTTAATAAATTATTTTATGTTATGTGCACTTTAAAAATGATTTGTATTACTTAAAATATGAATAGATAGTTAGATGGATAGAAAAAATATATAATTTTATTTTTTTATCAATATCTGCTGGTAAAA
>NW_021476974.1:0-396 GCF_001605985.2 Dendrobium catenatum | reverse complement strand
CTTCTTACTTATTTAGTGTGACTATTGAAATGAATCTTTTTTTATTCATTGTTATTATTATTGTATGACATGTTTACTAATTTACTGCCATTGTATGAATTTACTATCACTACATTACTTTATTATTACAACCACCAATTTTACAAACAATATTGTATTGATATTATTATTGATACAAACATTGATAACATTGATAATGTTTGATACTACTATTAATTCACTGTATTGATTACTGATATTGATTCAATGTGCTGATACCAAACATATGATATATTGAGCACTTGATTAAGGTGCTGATATAGAATAACTGGATAGCATTATACATTATTATAGGATTTTACTTCATTTCTATGATTTTGATAATCTTTACTGATGCTTTGATTTTATCATTTTATA
>NW_021476973.1:0-904 GCF_001605985.2 Dendrobium catenatum | reverse complement strand
ATGGCGAATAAGTAACTATAATATCTCACACAAATATAGATGAAAAAAATGACTCAATCTCATAAGAAGATATTTTAAACTTATTTTAATCATTTGTATGAAATATAAAGAGACACTACATGCTCAAAAAGTTTCCAAACATTCTTCGTTAGCGACCAAATTCACAAAGCACATGGGAATTTCTTTCTTCTTTTTTTTTTTTAAACATGCATGAAATATATAAGCCTTTGCTAACATAGATATAAATTTTTCATTTATCACACGGCTTAGAATAGGCATGAGTTCTTTCCAACAAATTTATAGGTTTCATTTACTACACAATGTCCAAGCATAACCTTGAATACACTCACCCTTTTATTCATGAGATTAAACTTACTAAACTTGTTTCTACCAATGAAATCATAATAATTCAATAAAACCAGACTTTATCGAACATGCTCCTATTGATAAGATCACAATAAAATTTTACCAAGAATGCTCACACTAAATGAAATCACAAAGCCAACAATATACTATACTACGTGCAGTATGTGCCAAAATTCTCTCTCAATTCTACCATGGTCATGATAATTAAATCTTACACATTTAAGAAATGAAGAATAAAATTATACTTTTTCAATTCGAGTGACAAATGACTATCTCAATCTAGGCTGTAAACATAGGAAAGAAAGTTTGATGCAATCTCATTCTTTATAACATTCCAAAAAGTACTTTAGCTAACATGAAGCAAAGTCATATTTAAGTCTTTCACCTTGCTTCTATAGAAAAGAGAACATGATTATGAATATAAATGAATGAGAAATGCAATTCAACACTTTGCGACTCGTGGATGAAGATTTCAGCATTTTATAACACTACACATGAAACTTCTAATATCACACAACACACCATGAGAAAATTTCAG
>NW_021476972.1:0-233 GCF_001605985.2 Dendrobium catenatum | reverse complement strand
ATTTTTTGGCGCGATTTGGCCTCCGACCGGACGTAGACCGGACGTTCCTCTACGTCCGGTCGGACGACACAATAATTGTTCCTCGAATGTCATGGTTATGATGTGTTAAGTGGAAGTGGCGGAACCAGGATTAATCTGAGGACATAATTTTCTAATTTAAAAAATTTCGTCAAGCTTAAAATTAATATTATGATTTTATTTTTTTTTAATATCTAATTTAAAATTTTCATATC
>NW_021476971.1:0-498 GCF_001605985.2 Dendrobium catenatum | reverse complement strand
TTGTTTGAATGAGTGTAAATAAATGCAGGGATTTATTTATTTATTTTTATTTGACTTGAAGTAAAATGAATCTAAAGATAAGGTGGTCAATGGCGATCACTAGTGGTGTCCAGTGGCAGATGTTGGCTGTGGTGGCTATGGTCAATAGTGGCGGTGGGCGGCTGTGGGGCTAGTTGGCAGCAGTGGTGGAGGCAGCCAGTGGTGTGCCCTGTGGCGGCGGCAGGCAATGAAGTTTCAGTGTATTTGAAAACGCCTCGCCCAAATCGAGGGAATTCCAATTGCAGCAAAAAAGAACTAGAGGGAGAATTTTAAATACTCCAAAATTTTACACTGCATTTGATTTACTTCAAGGGGCTGTTTGATTGCCTGAATTAGTAGTGTAGAGTAAACCAATTACCTGGATTTACTAAATTTGGATGTTTGGTTAATTTTGAGCGGAACAAAAGGTATTCGTCGGATGGGTTAGGAGTGTATTAAGGAGGCTGTTTTGCGGGAATT
>NW_021476970.1:0-599 GCF_001605985.2 Dendrobium catenatum | reverse complement strand
AGGGAACTCTGTCGTTAATTGAGAAGAATTTTAGCATCCCATGGAAGTTAGGCAGAATTCTGGCGTTCTTCCGAATATCCGGCAGAGTTCCAGCGTATTCAGGCGGCGGGAGGAACTCCGGCGGTGGTCGAGGAGGAGAGGATTCTTCTTTTCCCCTTTCTCTTCTTCTTCCCTTATTCTTCTCTCTCTTCACTTGAGTCCCATTTGTGAAGAATGAGGGCTCTATTTATAGATTTTCTGGAGTGGCATAGCTTGTAAATAAGTGTGAGATCAAGGGCGAATAGGGAGTGGTCGAATGGACGGTTGATGTTGAACCTTTTGATCGTGCACAATTCGTTAGATATTTGAAGGCCTTAATTAATGATGCCGAAATTCGGCGATCTTGGGCTCGTTGGATTTGGCTCGTCGAGCCGTTCAATTTGAGTATAAGCTCGTTAAAATCAGAAACCGTTTGGTAAGCCAAATTGTGGTTCAAACCCTCCAACAGTGCTTCGGGTCCTTGATTAGAACCCATTTGGGCTCGGATTTGATTGAATTTGGTGTCATTGGGTTCGTGTTTCCGAGACGCTCAATTTTACTATAAGCTCAATGAAATCGGA
>NW_021476969.1:0-208 GCF_001605985.2 Dendrobium catenatum | reverse complement strand
CAAAAAAAAGAATGAAGTGGACTAGAAGGATGTACCTACCAAAGGTGAAGCCCAATGTCCATTCAAAAGTCAAGAGTCTGAAGAACCCCACAAGTAGAGTATGTAAATTTGACTGGGTTGTATAATGACAGGCAACTCAGCTGCCAAATCTGGTTGTAATAATGTGGACTATTTTCATTATTTGTACTTTATTCATAAATAAAAGCAT
>NW_021476968.1:0-258 GCF_001605985.2 Dendrobium catenatum | reverse complement strand
TTTATATAATTTTTTATATATGTAATTCATTATTATTTTTTGTTTATTTAAAATAAAAATTAACCAAATTTATTATAACATAGGTACAAGCTTGCGAGCTCTTGGCTAAGGATGGACTTACACCAGAGGATGAGAATGCGGAGGCTAATGAAAGGGTGTTCAGCATGGTAATGGGACCTGAACACCCAGGTAGAGTTAGAACCCAAGGTTTTGGTGTTACACCTACACGATATTTCCCTTATAGCAAAAATCATGGCA
>NW_021476967.1:0-411 GCF_001605985.2 Dendrobium catenatum | reverse complement strand
TCTAATTATAACAAGTTATAAACAACTTTTAAATTTAAAAAAACTAGATTTTCTAATGTAATTAATCTCAAATTACAATCTGATTTAAGCACAATTAAGATTAAAAAGACTAATGAAATTCATAAAAATTAACCACATTTCAAAAACAAATCAAAATTAAATCAACTATAATATGTATTGATATTAATGAAAAAGATTACATGATCATTTCATAATATCAAAAACAACAACAAAAATAACAAACATAAGCAAAACATAACTAAAACAAATACTAAAATAAACACTAACATAAAAAAATATTTAAATTTAAACATGAGTACAACAAACACAAAATCATCCCTCATTCTCTATTCTTCTGGAGGAGGAGGAGGAACGCCACCAAAAAGATTGAAGTAGGAGGCCATCAACATA
>NW_021476966.1:0-324 GCF_001605985.2 Dendrobium catenatum | reverse complement strand
TTTGTAAGAAATAAAGTTTGGGAATTAACTACAAGGTAAAAAGATCAAAGTGTTATTGGAACCAAGTGGGTGTTCAAAAATAAAATGAATGACTCAGGAGTAGCATTAGAAATAAGGCTAGATTAGTTGCTAAGGGGTATAATCAAATTGAAGGAATTGATTTTGAGGAGACCTTTGCCCCTGTAGCAAGACTTGAAGCAATTAGGGTTTTACTTGCCTTTGCCTGTTTTAAAGTAAAATAGTAAAAAATTATTTTGAGTAGTTTATTATAAAAATAGTAAAAAATTATTTTGAGTAATATCTTTTTAATAATTTCTATAATAC
>NW_021476965.1:0-273 GCF_001605985.2 Dendrobium catenatum | reverse complement strand
GCTTTATGAACTTAGTCCCAAGCTAACCAAGAGGGGGGGTGAATTGATTTTTTTTAAAAAAAAATTTCACAAAGAACAAAGATCTCATAAACCAAAATCACACCACAAGAAAAATAAGAAATGTGGAAAATAAAATGCGGAAGCAAGAAAACAATAATATAGAGATTTATAGTGGTTCGGTCAACTTGACCTACATCCACTTTTTGGAGGCACCCTCCAAGTATTGCACTACAAATATGACTCTCCTTTAGCCCCCACGGCTAGGCGGAGAAG
>NW_021476964.1:0-2494 GCF_001605985.2 Dendrobium catenatum | reverse complement strand
GATCAAATCCAAGAATCCAATCTGAAATCTTAAGTCCAAAGGCCTTGTCCTAAAGGCCTTTTCTAGTGAATTTTTAAATACTTCAAAACTCAGTCAAATGACCTCTGATTCAGAGTCTATTACTTGCAAAGTGATAAGACATGTCTCTGTAGTCAACCCTTCGAATTTGAGCCCATTCTGAGGTCTCTAACCCCAGAATCTAAACCAAAATCCTAAGATTGTAAAACCTTCAAATATTCACAGTCTATGCCACTAAACCTGCCACCTAGTGGATTTTGATCTTGTAGCTTCCTCCAAAGCCTCTATTCATTTCCAGACCATTAATCCTAACATATTGATCAATAAATTATATTTTTGCTGGACTCATTTCAGCCCCCAGTGGACCTGAGGTTAGAATGGTCAAAATACCCCTTAGGGGTGTGAATATTCACTTTGAACATGACCTGCTACGGCTTTGACAATGGCACGTGATGCACTTTTCAGGTTTGACAGCGTCTGATAGCAACACAGGCAGCCAGTGTTCGACAGCAGTAGAGAGCAGCGGGCAGCACCGACGTGCGGTGGACTCGATCGAGGGTCCTTGACAATGGTTGGGTAGACGCGAGTCATGCGACTGGGCCCTGACGCGCTATCACTCTGGGCAGTTGGATCGCGAGAAGCCAGGCATCGCCGCACTGGGCAGATGCGACTCAGCAAGGTGATGTGATGGTGACGTCGCGTCATGCGTGGCACTACGATAATGAGTTAATGTATGCGGGCTGAACGACGCAGGCAGATCGGGCAGCCAGGTCATTAATGGTCATTTTTGGGTTCCCTTGTCAACTCAACCCGACCCATTTTTTAAACGAGTTAAAAACTACAACCCGAACCTGACCCGATTCAGATTCAGGTCAACCCAAATCCAAAATTATCATGTTGGGTTTTCGGGTCAGGTCAAATATTGACACCCCTATACAACACTAAACTTGTGACATTGTGTGATGAGCTTGTGATGTTGTAGGCTAGACCTTCATGCATTGTGGCGCTACACTAATATATAAATATATTCTCCACTCATTGCCCTTACTCCCTCTTCCGTCAGGGATTTCCGTCGAAGGAAAAATGAGAAGGTGGAGAGGATGAGAGAGAAATAAAAAGCTTTAATTTTAGTCACCGATCCATTTCAACATTTTTACTAAAATTACTCATATCATGGTAGGTGAGCTTAATCATATTCTTATTTTCAAAGATTTTGATTTTGACCATCTAACTTCGAAATTGATTTTATTATATTTTTTTTTTCAGATTTAGTGAACTTTGACCATGTAACATTTTGTGTTATAGTATTGATTATTCTAGATATTTAACTAGATGATTTTATAATTTCATCAAATAAAATTAAAATTAATGTGTTTTGTACGATTTTCTCATAATAGAAATTTTGGCATTTTTAATACAAATATATTAGTAATATAGGCATTATGAATGAATATGAGTATGTGATTGAGTAATACTTGGTTTCTATTACTATTATAATATTGTGATAATAGTATGTGTGAGGATAAGTAAAGGCTGGCTTTAATGACGTTAGTTGAAGATTGACCGACTTGTACATGATGGTAGGTCGACAAGCTTTTCTTTAAATGTTTTGGTTTGATGTTATCCTCTATTGATTAATATGATTCACTAATTGAAAGTCATAAAGAGTTACTATTGTGTTGATGGGCAAGGCATGAAGAATTTGTTTAATTGGCCAATGATTATTGATTATCGACTACTAGAAAAACACCGCTCAAGCAACAACTCCTTACTTATTAAGCCTGATTATTGGAATAAATGTTACTGCACTACTTTTACTATTCTATTTTATTATTCTACTGATTACTATTTTATTGATACTTCACTATTTTATTGTCACTACCATTAGTTTTACTGATACTAGTACTTAATATTACTTATGATTCAATGTTGTTGTTACCAGTACCAAATCATTGTTTATTGATTAATGATTATAAAGCACATGTTTCCTATACTTTGCAAGTGATATTGAGCATATGATATAAGATGCTGATTGGATAATGAATTATAATGATTTAAACTCACATGTATAGTGATTTGATTATACTACATTATTATGGATTTTGAAAGTTTTCAAATTGAAGTGATAAAACAGACCCTATTAAGCCTCAAAGTTAAAACTAACATGCAGCTTTCAATGAAAGCCGTAAGATCTATCCAAAATCTAAACAAACATGTAATCAATGTTTGTTAGCATTGGTAGATTGAGATTTACAGTATTTCCAGGATGATGGAATCATAGATTCTTGATCAGGTCAACCTCTACCCCTCACAAATGAAACTAAAACTTAAATTTTGAAGCTATACTAAATGATTCATGCTTAATCGAGAGTTCTCACCTACGAAGTAGGATAGATAATTAACTATGCGGGCTTGTGCTCATAGGAAGTAAGGATCCTGATCTAAATAAATCTCAATAAAATCCTTGGTAGAAGTT
>NW_021476963.1:0-282 GCF_001605985.2 Dendrobium catenatum | reverse complement strand
ATATCATCAATAAAAAGCATACACCAAGGTACATCTTCTTGCAAATGTCTAAGTGAGAACATCCATGACTAAAGCAAAAAGACATTGGCTTAAGGCCGATCCTTGATGTCATCAAACCGAAATAGGAAAATACTTGGTCAAACCACCATGTGTTTGAACACAAGTAAAAGCTCATGCATACATATCTTTAATGATTTGAGTATAAGTGTTATTAATACTTTTTTTTTTTCAAGAACTCTCAATAACACTTCTCTTGGAACTTTATCATATGCTTTCTCTAAA
>NW_021476962.1:0-822 GCF_001605985.2 Dendrobium catenatum | reverse complement strand
AGCGTCGTGCCGGTCCGAAAGAAAAACGATCAAATTCGGATTTGCGTCGATTTTAGGGATCTGAATAAGGCATGTTCTAAGGACGAGTTCCCTCTACCAATACCAGAACTCATGGTGGACATTGCCTCCTCACATGCCACTTTCTCATTCATGGATGGCTCGTGGGGTTATAACCAAATCAAGATGGCCCCAGAAGATGAGAGATATACTGCGTTCAGAACCCCTATTGGAATCTTTTGTTACAAGGTGATGCCATTTGGCTTAAAGAATGCTGGGGAAACCTACCAACGGGCCATGACCTGTATCTTTGACGACTTAATTCATAATCTTGTTGATTGACGATTTAGTTGTCAAGAGCAAGGTCAAAGAGGCTCACCTGTATGACTTAAGAGTTGTATTTGAGCGGTTGCGCCGCTACGATTTGAAAATGAACCCCTTGAAGCGTGCCTTCGGTGTCACCTCAGGGAAATTCTTAGGATTCGTAGTGAGGCACCATGGAATCGAGATCAACCCTGCTAAAATTGAAGCCATTTTAGATATGCCATCTCCTAAGAGCCTTACCCAGTTAGGGTCTCTACAAGGTAGATTGGCGTATATAAGGAGGTTTATTTCTAATCTTTTCGGGAGATGTCAACCCTTTTCTATCCTTGCGAAAAAAGACACTAAATTCGTATGGGACAAGAAGTGGCAAAATGCTTTCGATAACATTAAACAATACCTTTTTAATCCACCAGTTTTGGCAGCCCCAATTCCGGGAAAGCCGTTAATTCTCTACACTGAAGCCTTAGACGAGTCTTTAGGTGCCCTGTTGGCTCAAGTCAA
>NW_021476961.1:0-293 GCF_001605985.2 Dendrobium catenatum | reverse complement strand
TCCCACTTGGGGAACCAAATGAACTCCAAATTTGATGGAATTTGGACCATAGGATCACCTGAACCTAATGACTAAACCCACCAAATTTGAGGATGATGGTGAACTGATCTCCTTTAGACGTCGGGACCGGAGGACGGCCGGAGGTGAGACTTCGAGCGGGATGCCGGAAGCTTTCACGGGCACTCGCTCGAACGGGTGAAAAGATTGATCTGGGAGCTCGAAGGGAGAGCCTGGGAGGTTGAAGGAGCTCTATGAAATGATTTCGAGCGATTCAGAATGCTTCTGGCAGTCTG
>NW_021476960.1:0-282 GCF_001605985.2 Dendrobium catenatum | reverse complement strand
GGGAAATGTTCGGGTCAACGGGTCGTGTCGGGTCAACTAGTAAACCCGCTCGGGTCGGGTCCGGGTTGGCCAACCAGACCCGTTTAATCAAACGGGTCGGGTTCGGGTCAACCCGTTTACACTCAGGTCATTGCGGGTTGGACCCGAATCCGACCCGCTGACCTGAATTGACACCCCTATCAACCGCTCAAGTCTTATTAGTAATTATTATTTTTTATTTGTATTCGACTATTTAACTTATCAAGTCAAACATGTTGAATTTATATCGAGAGAGCTATCTTT
>NW_021476959.1:0-330 GCF_001605985.2 Dendrobium catenatum | reverse complement strand
TATCTTCGTAGTTTTAAGTCGGATTTTGACGTGTAACCCCTCGTTCTTTTCAGAAAAGCGAGCTTTATATTTTGGAACCGTTTCCAGCCCCTGATTTTGGCTGTTTTGACAGATCACTATTTGGATTCGATTATTCGAGTATTTTTGATATTAAATATTAATTATGATAATTATTTTCAGGATACAAATTATTTTTAAATCGTTTTGAGACTGGTGAGAGTGTTCAGTGGGTCTCCCTATATATATGTATTATGAATTGACTTACTTTTTAATTATTTTATTTTCCAAAAAAAGTATACTTATATTTATAAGTATTTTGAAACTATTTTA
>NW_021476958.1:0-208 GCF_001605985.2 Dendrobium catenatum | reverse complement strand
ATTTTGTAGGATTTTTGTGTAAATTTGATAGACTGCCATTACTCTGCCGAATTTCGTACGATTTCCAATTTTTCTGAGATTGATAGATTGATTAGATATGCATATGAATGTTGATATGATTGCTCTACATTATTCTTATATTGACTATTGACTATTGACTATTGAATTGACTATTGATACTGAAAGACAAGTGGAAATCTGGTTGAAC
>NW_021476957.1:0-247 GCF_001605985.2 Dendrobium catenatum | reverse complement strand
AATGATTGAGGCTTCATTTGGGACAGTTTTCTTATTGCTTTCTAATAAAAAAATTAAATTAAAAAAAATTATACTAAAAATTTGCATTAGAAAGCTGTCCCCCAAACGAAGCCCGAAACTATGATTGAGAAATACTTTTAACAATAAAAACAGAAAAGCTACTTCCTAGCGTTAACTTGCATCAGTAATTTTGTTTAGTTCGAATATTATTTGACGCAATATGGCTTTATCTCATGGTGATGCGATC
>NW_021476956.1:0-297 GCF_001605985.2 Dendrobium catenatum | reverse complement strand
ACACACGTGCTAATTAATTAATAATTATATATATGTATGTGCTACAGGTTCTTCAGCTGCTTAGCTCCCAAATAAAAAGGAGTGTGGCCAAGTGTGACTGGTGGATTTAATTCCAAATGCAAATATATAATTGCTTAGGATTATTTTTTTTTATAATAAACTGCTTAGGATAACCCTGCAGGTGGTCTAGATTTTCATTTTCTTTCTGTGAAATGTAATGTAAATGTAAATGTGTTTGAAAAGTGAATAAATGTGAAAGTGATTTTTGAAAGTGGGATATCACACCCAATTTGGAAT
>NW_021476955.1:0-770 GCF_001605985.2 Dendrobium catenatum | reverse complement strand
GGTTGAAGCTTCAGGACTCTAATCATAAATACAAACAGCAGATCATCGTAGGGAGAAAATCTTTAATCCTGGAGATCTAGTGTTTTTTAGAATGAGAAGGGAATGATTTTCTCAACAGTCATACTCAAAATCAGCCACCGCAAATTTGGACTGTTAATTGTTGTCCACCAAATCAATAACAATGCTTATGTTATTGATTCACCCGTTGAGTTCAACACTTCACATACTTTTAATGTCATAGATATCTATCCATATTTTCCACTAGATGACAGTGGTGTCGCTATTGACTCAGGAGACATCAACATTCTTCGTAGAAGGGGCGAATGATGCGGAGCATATTAGTTACCATTACCTGGTGGATTAATGTATTCACACATGTTTCATATTCTATAAGTTAGGAAAGCATACGACTACACATTCTGTTGCTATTACTAGTATTATCGTACATGTTTTCCTTTTTTTTTCTATGTTTAGGCCGTTTTAGTCCTCAGCTATTGAGAAAAGAATTACTTAGCTGAAGTTTGTAGTTGAAGGAAGTAGTTTTGGATATTCAATAAAACTATGTTTTCTCAATATAGTAGCAAATCAGAATACAGTTCTATTATTTACTGTTTGCTTGCAGCTTCCACCGCATGATCCTACATTAGCTTAAGCATAATATGATAATATAAATAATCAATTTCATAATTTAACTAATTTCTCGATAAATATAAAATTATTGGATGTAAAATCATTTGATAAAGTAAAAAAATAAAAAATAAATCAAGTGA
>NW_021476954.1:0-271 GCF_001605985.2 Dendrobium catenatum | reverse complement strand
CTCATTGCTTATAGATAGGACCACTGTATTCATTGCAAGGCTTTTGACATTATCTCTTTAACTTGTAAAAATGAGCCGTTATGATCAAATGGTTTCCTCCCAAAACTATGATTTTGATATAAAATCATACTCTTCAAATTGTACTTGCAAGTCTCTTTGTGACAAACTTGAGATCAAATTCATCGATCCCTCATCTTTAGTTGAAATAATTGATATAGTCTGATCAGTATTGCTCACATAGATTTCATCACACTTGTAATGAGTTTGCATA
>NW_021476953.1:0-256 GCF_001605985.2 Dendrobium catenatum | reverse complement strand
ATATGGAAGAGACCCCCCACACCTGGTACACTACGGCTATGGGAGTACTCCAGTATCGGCAGTGGATCAGCATCTGAAGGAAAGAGATCAAGTGTTGAACGACCTCAAGAGGCATCTTCTCAGAGCCCAATAGATTATGAAGAAACAGGCGGACAGTAAAAGGAGGGATATATAATTTGGAGTGGGAGACAAGGTTTACTTGAAGCTCCGACCATACAAGCAGAGGACTATAGCCCAAAGGAGAAATGAGAAGCTA
>NW_021476952.1:0-292 GCF_001605985.2 Dendrobium catenatum | reverse complement strand
CCA
This sequence comes from Dendrobium catenatum, assembly GCF_001605985.2. Classification (NCBI taxonomy): domain Eukaryota; kingdom Viridiplantae; phylum Streptophyta; class Magnoliopsida; order Asparagales; family Orchidaceae; genus Dendrobium; species Dendrobium catenatum. Next base: position 289 of record NW_021476952.1, on the reverse strand, counting down.
CTAGTCGAACTGCTTCACCAGCTTATCTAGTTGTGACTACTAGCAGATCAGAATAGATGCAGGAATGGGTGCAAGAGCAGTTTCACCCTCAGCTCCCTTAGCCTCCTTGTGCTCTGGATGGAGACAAATACTTTGAAGAACATGGAAGGAGCTATTTGTGTAGAAGACAATCTAAAAGTTAGGTGGTGCAGGATATTAAAGGTTGTATTTAGTTTCCAGGACATAGGCTATAATGTGTCCAAAGGTGAGGTTAGGCTTTCTTCTATGCCCTGGATCCATAATACTAGTC
>NW_021476951.1:0-292 GCF_001605985.2 Dendrobium catenatum | reverse complement strand
ACCCTGTTACAAGATATATATCAAACTAACTAATCCTAAGCCATTTGATCAAAATAGTTGTAAAGTAGAGGTGAGGATTAAAGTGGTACAAGCATAATCATGACAAGTCAGAGTAGTGGCTGTACAAACGGCTATGGCAGAATAAGTGATAGCTCATATCATTTCTGCTTATCAGGACTTTCGTCAGACATCTATCTGATGATGAATTTCTGTCCATTGCTGGACTTCTACCTGACTCCATTTTTCTGACCTTCGTCGTCAGACAACAGTCCTTCTGACCTCCGTCACCAAA
>NW_021476950.1:0-895 GCF_001605985.2 Dendrobium catenatum | reverse complement strand
TTCAACCCCTTCATGAAGTTCCCCTCCAATACACTATATGAAAATCGCTCCACCCTACTATCCAGGTGCTCGAACCGCTCACGGTAGTCTGTTACTGATCCCTCCTGCACGAGAGCAAAGAATTGCTCATAGAAATCTCCTCCCCGGTCGGTTTGGAAACGTTCTATTATGCAATTTTTGAATTCCCTCCAGTTCCTGATAGGCTCCCTCCTGTCACGCCACTGACGCCACTGATACCATGACAAAGCCTTTCCTTCCAGACACAATCCTGCCGCCGCCAGCTTCTCATCCTCTGTCAACCCATTGACAGCAAAGTAACGTTCCACCTTGTAGATCCAACCATGGCCGTCTTCCCCCTCGAAAACGGGCATCTTCAATTTCCTCACATTGGGATCTCCCTGGTATCCTCCATAGCCTCCCATTCCCCTCAGAGGAGGCGTTCCCCAATTGTCCCGATCGTCCCTCCGACGAATATACTCTAACCCCTCTTCATACTCACCTCTCCTCCCTTCAACATTATCACCTCGACGCTGAATACCTTCAAATTCAGCACCTCGACGATGACGTTCCTCCCTTCTTCCTTCACGCTGAATATCTTCAATCCCCTCCTCCCACCAAAATCAGCCCCCCTTCTGTCATAATCCCATACTCATCTCTTCCCTCGAAAGAGGCTCTAGAGGAGGCATGTCGTTCTCTTCCTCTAGGATCTCGACCTCCGAATTTCTCCTCCCCCGCAAGGGGTTCGGATTTCCTCCTATGTCATGGCCGTCGGCGGTCTCTCTTACTTTCGATGTCGCCGGATTGGTTTTCATCCAAGGTTTTAAAAGGCGAAATCGGGAATCAAGGCGTTTTTTTCTAAGCGAGGCGAGGCGGATCGAGGCGTAAGCCTCAAAAC
>NW_021476949.1:0-279 GCF_001605985.2 Dendrobium catenatum | reverse complement strand
TTGCAAACCTTGGGGGAAACCAAGGACAATTGGGGAGTACTCACGATGGAATTAATGGTGGATGGGAGAAATGTGGTCATCAGGGGAGATGCAGGGCTATCCAAAGCCATCACATCACCGAAGACCATGGTTAGAGACGTATAAGAGGTGGGGGAAGATTATTTGGTGGGACTGCACAGACTGGATGCAATCAGATTCGAAGAGGGAGGGGAAGTTTATCTTTCTTTGCATCCCTTGGTTCTACAATACAGTAAGGATTTTCAGTCACCTCAAGGATGG
>NW_021476948.1:0-320 GCF_001605985.2 Dendrobium catenatum | reverse complement strand
GAAGAATCCTAGCTACGGGAAAAGAATCCTAACTAAGAAAGACCCTAACTAAGAGTGGGACGGACATAATCTAAGAAGTATTAATCTCGGAGTATACACAAGAAAGAATAATATATAATCCAAAGATGGAGAGGGAAACTGGTCCCACCATGGTCATCAAAAACCTGTGGAACTCCGAAAGAGCATCGTTCATAGGGTACGAACGTAGAGGGTACGGCTGCACTATCCTGTAGGACAAAACAATCGTAGGCCTCTACACTCGACACGAACAAGTTGATGGAAGGGCAGATTGGATCGTGCATATGACTAACCATTAAGGA
>NW_021476947.1:0-960 GCF_001605985.2 Dendrobium catenatum | reverse complement strand
ACCTTCTAATAATGGTCTTTATCATCTTCACATTTTTGAGTTTTGCTTCAGCAAAGAATATTACATCATCTGCGTATAGCAAATGAGTAATCCTTGGACTCTTATGGCTCACCCGAACACCAATTGATTCCTTCTCAATAATAGCATTTGATAGAAGCTGAGAACAAAGGATGAAGAGGTAAGGTGACAAGGGACAACCTTGTCTAAAACCACATCGAGCATTAATCTAGTTAGAAGGCTTTCCATTGATCAATATAGAAAAATTGGGGTTTTGAACACACTCCATTATGAGTTTTGAAAATAAGCTACGAAACCCAAAGTATTCCAGGACTTTATTCTATGTAGGCCACCCCATAGAATCATAGGCCTGTTCCATGTCCAATTTGATGGAGACAAGTCCTTTGGAAGCTTTAGAGTATTTGATCTTATGGAAAAGTTCATGAGCAATCAGAATATGTTCTTGAATTGACATCCCCTTGATGAAGGCAACTTGTTCTAAGGAGATCAACCTCTGAATTACATCATAAAGTCTGTTGAGAAGAACTTTAGCAATAACTTTGTATACCGTATTACAAAGACTAATAGGTCTGTAGTTATGTGCAGATTTTTGATTGCTGATTTTCGGTATTAACACAATAAAAGTTTTTTTTTCCATTTATCATTCATACAAGCCGTAGAAAAAAAACTGCTGAATAGCTATCCAGACATCGTTTTTGATAATGGACCAATAGTTTTTTAGAAAGGAATAGGTAATTCCATCCTCACCTGGTGCTGTGAAACCAGTAGATTATTTGATGGCCATTTCTCAATCGAGAAATCCTTACAAAGCAGATTTCTGTCTTCTTTCCCTAGAGTTTGCTGGTTCAACGGCCACCCTTCAAGCAAGCAACTTCTTTCACACCATTTCTTCTTGAAGAATTGAATTTAAACTTCTTCTATCTCCATTTGCTCTTCCACCTC
>NW_021476946.1:0-299 GCF_001605985.2 Dendrobium catenatum | reverse complement strand
AACTATAAATGTACGGAAGATCAATTTGAATTAAGATATTAAAAGATTATGGAAAGAAATGACTATCACATGTGGTGCTTTGTGCATATTTTTCAATAGTTGTGGCACATTTTTGTGCATCTTTTTACTTGTGGGCTTATTTTGTGCCTCTTTTTCAAATTGCGAACCATTGCACATTCCTTTTGATTTTTGTACATTAGTACATTTTTCAAGAGTAATCTTGATCTTTTAAAAATTAATAATAAAAAATTTCAAACTTTTATAAGTGCATAAATATTTATTGATAAGTGAAATACAAA
>NW_021476945.1:0-594 GCF_001605985.2 Dendrobium catenatum | reverse complement strand
CAAACATTTACAATTTGACTCAAGAAGAGAAAAAGCAAAATATAGACTGACTCAACCCTAACCTACGCAATCTTGAACTGGCTTGATTTTTCATATGATTTCTTGGCCCTAAAATGTCTGTTATAAGAAAGGAAATTATAGTCTTTGCTAATCATCAAAAGTGTAATTCATGTAACAATTGATTTGCAACAATATCCCCCTTTTTTATGAAGGCAAACACAAGTAGGAAAATCTTAGTAAAAACACTAGTTCATTAAAATTTCAAAGTTACAAGCATCAACTTTTCCTACCACATCCTACTCCCCTTTTGTCATCACAAAAAGAGGGTCCTAGACACACATAAAGAAAAAGAAAAAAACACAATAAAAACTAAAACAAACTATAAGACAAACTACAGAAAATAGAAACCAGAAAGCAAAAAACTAGAAAAATGAGGGATCCTGATCATCAGATGGAGGTGGTGGAGGTGGCTGCTAAAAGTAGCCAGCTAGCGTAGTAAACTAAGCATTGAACCAGGCGATGTCCTGGTCATGCTGCTGTTGCTAGTAGAAATGTAGCTATCAAAATGGGCTAAGTCCTATGTGTGGTGCTGCT
>NW_021476944.1:0-316 GCF_001605985.2 Dendrobium catenatum | reverse complement strand
TAGAAATTTGGGATTATATTCCTGAAATTTGGGGTCTAATAATCAAAAATATGCCCTGGATCCTAAATCTAATTTGAACATTGGACCACAGTCGTCCGAACCTAACTAATGCAGTGTAAGGTCTGGACTTACCCTGGCCTGGATTGGGGAACCAATTAACCACCTAATCAATTTAAAATACATGAGTTCGGTCTTTTATGAAAGAGTGATGGGGACGTTCTATTTAAAGTTTTGGAGAATTGGGACCGACATCTAGAGATTTTCCTAATTGGCCTCTTTAACTTATGTTGGGTGCAAAATGCTAAGGACTAATGCA
>NW_021476943.1:0-243 GCF_001605985.2 Dendrobium catenatum | reverse complement strand
GACTCCCCCAGATCAGACACGTGCTCACACAAATCAACTTGAACAACATTAATAGGAACAGAAATAGGTTCAGCCGATAAAGGAACAACATGAGACACCATAGCATTCGTATTAGGAGGGCACTCATCCACACCAGGAGACACAGCATCATTAAGAACCTCCACCGCAGCAGATACCCCTTCACAAACAGGGGAAGCAGACGGCTCAACAGCGTGAACATTCCCAGGAATGACAACACCATCC
>NW_021476942.1:0-264 GCF_001605985.2 Dendrobium catenatum | reverse complement strand
CCTAAATCCTGATGCTAATCCTGCATGAATCCTTCAATTTAACATGATTTAGCTTTAATCATGTTCAACTCCTTCATCAATCTTGCTCAAATGTTGCATAAATCTTGTAGCCTCACAATCCTAACTCAAATTGAAGTTAATTACTAATTAATTGTAATTAATTAGTAATTAATTTTAACTGATTTTTATTAATTAGTATTAATTATTATTAATGGTAATTAAGTATGATTAATTTTAATTAATTGTGATTAATTAATCATTAAA
>NW_021476941.1:0-211 GCF_001605985.2 Dendrobium catenatum | reverse complement strand
CCACGATGAAAAATTAAAGTGCAGAAAGTTAAATGAACGCGAAAGCAGTAGAAATAGAATAAATAGATTTATAGTGGTTCGGTCAACTCGACCTACGTCCACTCCCCGAAGGAGCCCTCAGAGTATTGCACTAAAAATATGACTCTCCTTTTGCTCCCACAGCAAGGCGGAGAACCCCTTACAAACCTCCTTTCCGCCAACCCCGATGAGG
>NW_021476940.1:0-270 GCF_001605985.2 Dendrobium catenatum | reverse complement strand
GGATCATTAGTTAAAATTTGAGTACAATCGACTTGAACATCACCCTGAACAGATTTTGGCTGATGTCAATCATCTAGGACATCATCCTAACCGATTCTGCGATCCGCTTGGATGATGTGATCATATTAATCAGCCTTAATTACTTTTCATAATTACCAGATTAATTTAGGCATAATTATGCTATATCGTCCGGGCTGATATGGAGATCGTCCGGGCTGATAATTTAAAATAAAGAGTACCTAAATTGATCATGGAGGCTAATTCTTTTTT
>NW_021476939.1:0-280 GCF_001605985.2 Dendrobium catenatum | reverse complement strand
GTATATATATAAATATTATTTTATTTTCTTTTAATTGAGTATTAATTAAAATAATAAATTTATTCTGCTCAAATAATAATACTATATACAAATTTATCCATATAATCCTAAGCAGAAGGAAGCTGCAGAGAAATTTCGCTTAATGCTACCAATTAAGTCTTTGTAATAATTGAAGTCTACAGAATGATTCTACTTGAAGTCTAAATCAGGACCCTCAGGAATGTTATAACTAATTTAATCGAAATCTTTTGGCCCTTTCCACCAAAAAAAAAAAAAAAAA
>NW_021476938.1:0-285 GCF_001605985.2 Dendrobium catenatum | reverse complement strand
GTCGGCAGTCATGGGTTGCTTCGTTCAAGGGGACCTTGTAGACCGGGGTTGAATATTTGCCTAAGGGGATAAATTTGAATCCACCTTAGCTAACAAAGGGCTTTGTGCCCTATCGATCATATCATATTGTTCATATCTCAAGGATTTGATGTCAGTAAGGAGTGTATTGGCTCTGGTCATAACCGATATATCGTGGTGCCATTTGGTGGAGAAACCACGCGGTTCAGAGGGCCCCGGGTCGTCGTAATCGTTTATCCTGCGGTGCCATTTGGCGGCCAACCGCCG
>NW_021476937.1:0-227 GCF_001605985.2 Dendrobium catenatum | reverse complement strand
GCTTATAATCAAATTGAATATCTCAAGGAGACACTCAATGACATCAAATTTAGTCCAATCCTAGCCATAAATAAGCTCAAATCAAATGACAAAAACATTCTTAAAAGATTTAGAATATTAGTTAGATGATCAAATACTATCCAAATATGACATGCTTATAGTTAAAACGAGCGGCTTGACAAGATGAATCAAACGAGCCCAAGATTAAAATTTGATGATCTTGGCTT
>NW_021476936.1:0-380 GCF_001605985.2 Dendrobium catenatum | reverse complement strand
CAGGACAATAAATATCGGCCAGCTCGTATCCAGGGCGATTCTCAGGATAATTTTCCTCTGATTTGAACTGATCAGTTGGGATGATCGTGAGATCGGCCTGGACGATCAAGCCAATTTTCAATCGTCTAGGAGTGCATCCAGGGCGATGCTCTTGCCGATCTTCTGGGATTTGTACTGATCGGCTAGGCCGATATCCATATCGGTCTGGACGATAAAGTCGGCAACTTGCAATTAATAAGCTCCTTTGAATCTCTTCTATTTAAGAGCTCTTGTTAAACGTTTTTAAAAACCTTTGGCTGCTGCCTTGATCTGAGAAGGCCTTAAGGAGAGAAAGAGAGAGTGCGAGAGAGAGAGAGGATCTTGTGAGGGGATTCACAAGG
>NW_021476935.1:0-298 GCF_001605985.2 Dendrobium catenatum | reverse complement strand
CGTCCGCCAGTAGAATCGCGCCACGCGTTTTCATTATTTACTGCGCGCCCCAATAACCCGACCCGGAACGGACCCAACATTGCTCGGTATTGCTAGGTATTGGTCAATTTTGCTCGGCAATAACCAATACCGAGCAATACCGAGCAAATACTTAACAATACCGAGCAAATTTCGAGTTGTACCGAGTTGTATCAAGTTTTTTCTAGCAATGCCGAGCAAATACCTAACAATACCGAGCAAATCCCTAGCAATACCGAGCAAATCCCGAGTTGTACCGAGTTGTATCGAGTTGTACCGA
>NW_021476934.1:0-381 GCF_001605985.2 Dendrobium catenatum | reverse complement strand
TATCTCCTCTAATGGGTTTAGTGCAAGAGGATTTCTAGGCTTCCTAATCAAAGGGGAATGTCCGAACTTGGTTCAATCAAATCATGCGTGGTTTAGTCAACATCCGGCCGGCTAGGAAAAGTGGAAACTAGAGAAAAAAAAGAAGAGAGGCAAAGCACCGCAAGCAAGCACGAGAGAAAGAAGGAAGTGGCGTCATCTGTGTGACGCAGATGGGTAGGATTTATAATCTCCGAAAGAATGGAGAACTTACCCACCAATAAGGTGTATAGAGGTACACTTGTACCTTCCACCTTTGGACCCTAAGTCTGTGAAAGATGTAGTGATGTACACACAACACTAACATATACGACCTAACTAATGCAGTCCTGGACTTATTCCTTG